>NC_092152.1:10413513-10678513 GCF_045791955.1 Oncorhynchus clarkii lewisi
ATCTCTTATTGGTTAAACACCTTGTTAAATGTTACAATAATCTCTTATTGGTTAAACACCTTGTTAAATGTTATTAGAATCTCTTATTGGTTAAACACCTTGTTAAATGTTACTAGAATCTCTTATTGGTTAAACACCTTGTTAAATGTTATTAGAATCTCTTATTGGTTAAACACCTTGTTAAATGTTATTAGAATCTCTTATTGGTTAAACACCTTGTTAAATGTTATTAGAATCAACCCTTATTGGTTAAACACCTTGTTAAATGTTATTAGAATCAGCTCTTATTGGTTAAACACCTTGTTAAATGTTATTAGAATCTCTTATTGGTTAAACACCTTGTTAAATGTTACTAGAATCTCTTATTGGTTAAACACCTTGTTAAATGTTATTAGAATCTCTTATTGGTTAAACACCTTGTTAAATGTTATTAGAATCTCTTATTGGTTAAACACCTTGTTAAATGTTATTAGAATCTCTTATTGGTTAAACACCTTGTTAAATGTTACTAGAATCTCTTATTGGTTAAACACCTTGTTAAATGTTATTAGAATCTCTTATTGGTTAAACACCTTGTTAAATGTTATTAGAATCTCTTATTGGTTAAACACCTTGTTAAATGTTATTAGAATCTCTTATTGGTTAAACACCTTGTTAAATGTTACTAGAATGAGCTCTTATTGCATGCGTATGACATATACGTTTCTACAAGGGGCTAGGACAGTGTTATGAACAATGCTATGAAACATGAATAAGTGTTTAACCTAAAGCTAGCACATATTGTTTGCCAGTGTTATGAACCATGCTATGAAACATGAATAAGTGTTTATTAACCTAAAGCTAGCACATATTGTTTGCCAGCCTCATGTCAAATGCTATTCATAACAGATCTTATGTATGAATGCAATTCTTATGAAGGTGTTGATTAGGAAGTAAAATATGCCACTCAAAGATAGTACATTCTCGTTCTCATGATTCTATCTATAGCTTTGTCAGGTCATTGTTGTAGCCAATTCATTGTATCCTCAATGGAAATACAGACTGCATAAATAGCCTAAAAATATCTTCAAAATATCTTCCTTTGAGATCTAAGTCTAGGCATTGGTTGTACACATGTTGCTACTCTCATAGGACCGAGGTCTGTCTTCTCAAGTCAACTGTTACAAGGAAGAAACCTTGCCTATACTGTACATACTATCATACAGTGAAAACCTGCTATTAGCACTAATGGACCATGTTACTTACTTTTGCGTTATATTTTACATTAACACTCTCAACAAGCAACAGTTAACGATCCCAATAGTCAAAGAAAAATTCCAGAAGTCTTCTTTTCCGTTAGTTTATAACTAATGCAGAAGTAGAAGTGAGGAGGTCATAACCTTGACCAGGTTAATGTCTCCCTGACCGCTATGTCACTCTGCAAGAGATTGCTCAGCTGTGATTCCAGTGATAGAGTGCCTGAGATCCAAACTATCTCGGCTTAGACACAACAAGTTCATTCACCTTGGAGAAACACGTCTCTACACCGAACCAGAAAAATAAACACTAAAGAGGTAGAAAAAGGATCGTAACAACACATTACTAACTTTTCAAACAGTAGCTATCAGCAACACAAGGTGGGGTAGGCCTGGCGTGGTCTATAAATAAAACATCCTACTTGAATGAGTCTGAAGAAGAAGCAGAAGAAGAAGAAGCAGAAGAAGAAGAAGAAGAAGAAGAAGAAGCAGAAGAAGAAGAAGAAGAAGAAGAAGAAGAAGCAGAAGAAGAAGAAGAAGAAGAAGCAGAAGAAGAAGAAGCAGAAGCAGAAGAAGAAGAAGCAGAAGCAGAAGAAGAAGAAGCAGAAGAAGAAGAAGCAGAAGCAGAAGAAGAAGAAGCAGAAGAAGAAGAAGCAGAAGCAGAAGCAGCAGCAGAAGAAGAAGAAGCAGAAGCAGAAGAAGAGGAAGCAGAAGAAGAAGCAGAAGCAGAAGCAGAAGAAGAAGAAGCAGAAGCAGAAGCAGAAGAAGAAGAAGCAGAAGCAGAAGAAGAAGAAGCAGAAGAAGAAGCAGAAGCAGAAGAAGAAGCAGAAGCAGAAGAAGAAGAAGCAGAAGCAGAAGAAGCAGAAGCAGAAGCAGAAGAAGAAGCAGAAGCAGAAGAAGAAGAAGAAGAAGAAGAAGAAGAAGAAGAAGAAGAAGAAGAAGAAGAAGAAGAAGAAGAAGTAGTTGGAACAAGAGAATGCAGCTTTCTTTGAAGCTCTGGATCACTTTCCCCCGGCTGGTTAAGAATGTTTTGAAGATTAGTCATGGGATTTAGAATTAAGAAAAGAGAAGAAGTAATAATAACGTTCTCAGGAGAAGTCCTGCTGAGACAGAGGAGGAGGGGCCAAGGGGCTGAAGGCAGTCCATTGTTGTCCTCCCTCTCACTGATGATGGTAAAATCCAGACTGTAACAGAGATGATTGCGATACAAGCTCTGAACCTAAAAACAACACAATGAAGGAGGTGGCGGTGAATGCATTTCACATTCAGTTGTGATACTGATATTCACAGCACAGAGGTTGACCAAGAGATATAGCTACCAATACATGCAGAAAGCAATGATGAAAAGGAGGAAAGAAACACTATCATTGCATGTGCATTATAATGCCCCAGAGAGAATAAAGGAATAACTGTATACAGTTAGGCTCTCGAGCCTCCTGATTTGCCGCCATGTAAGCTTGCGGGATGAGGCTGCTCGCGAGGCTAGTATACAGTACCAGGAAGAGAACATTCTACAGCATCGACTAACCAGACTATGTAATCTGTATTGAAATAAGTTAACAGCCCTCCTAAAATATAATAGGATTTTCATATGGTACGATTGAATTCTTATCATAGCATGCCCTTAGGCTTGAGCTGCTTTATTTGTCATTTATAATGACCCTTTCATTTATTTCCCTACATGCCTGAATAAACATTGACAGTACATACAATGCAGTGCCACTCAGATATATTGTATCTCGGCAGATATCTCACAACAATAGGTGTTAATCTTGGTCCTTTGCAGCTCTGGTAAAAGAATGATAGCAAATATGTTTAACTGATCACAACCTAAGAGGCTATAAAGTAAACACAAACACTATTATTACTATACTCCCTTTACTTCTTTATGAAGTGTGATGCAGAGATTTTCTTTTCAATTGACCAGACATTATTTATTTATTTTACCTTTATTTAACTAGGCAAGTCAGTTAAGAACAAATTCTTATTTTCAATGATGGCCTAGGAACAGTGGGTTAACTGTCTGTTCAGGGGCAGAACGACAGACTTGTACCTTGTCAGCTGGGGGATTTGAACTTCCAACGCTTTAACCACTAGGCTACCCTGCCGCCCCTTCTGTTACAGAGGATAGAAGGCCATATTTCTTGCCCATTGTGTCAACATTTACAGTTCCACAAAGCACTATTACACATCCTTAAACATCCTGTATTCATGTGGACTATATTTACATATTTTAGGAGGAGATGGGAACCACGGGCTACCGGGCTACAGTGGTGCTCCAGGTCAGGTGGATGTATTGAATAAGCCCCAACTTCACAGTAGCAATAAAGCTGCAATATGTAATTTTTTGGGTGATCTGACCAAATTCACATAGAAATGTGAGTTATAGATCTGTCATTCTCATTTAAAGTGAGTCTATGAAGTGGTAGATATGTTCCATGTGCGCTATTTCTATGCTTAAGTTTCATCCTTTATTTTCGGTTTTGTACACCAGCTTCAAACAATATTTTTGGTTATGGAAAAAATATATTTCACAGCGATTTAAATTGTACAATGATTCCCTACACTATACTTGCTTGTTTTGTCACATAAATTGAAATTAAGCAAACTATTAGAATTTTAGTAACCAGGAAATGGAGGAGCAATTTCTGCATAGTGCACCATTAATTCACAGTAGATGAAGGACTTAATGGTGTATGTGGAGGTAGGTGATAAAAACACCTGCTTCTTTTCCATGAAAGGCCTTCCCATGCAGACAGAATGACTATGAAAATAAATAGAGGATTGTGGGAGTTGGGTGGGGGCTTGGGGGAGGGGACTGGGGGCAGAAGGAGGGACAGACTAAAAATCAGAGCCAGGAATCCCTCTTTCAACCATTAATTAAACAAGAACTCTCGCAAAATTGTAGCACTTTGGCCCCATTTAAGTGCTGCTCCTAATATCGATATTAAAAGGAATTCACAGAAACATAGTGTGGAGAGGAATCAAAAGTACATTAAGCTGATAAAGATGTCATTCCCTGACAGAGATATGAGGCTATAGTATCAAGGCCAGGTCACTGCCTGGGCTGGCTGGCCCACTCTCTCCCCCTCTCCCATTTGTAAGATCCACACCCAGATTTACAGTCCCTCTTCTCAGTCTTCTCTCTGAATGCGTACCAAAAATGTCCCCCTATTCTCTATTTAGCGCACTACACAGCAGGGCCCACAGTCAAAAGTAGTGCACTATATAGGGATTAGGGTGCTGTTTGGGACGCACAGTCTGTAAATGCTGGCTCTGTTCTCCATACCTCACACGGAAGGGATTATACGATAAGGGGTTCAATTATGTTCAACGTTGCAAACTGTGACATGGTTGACACAGCTATCGAACCTGTTGGTTTGTATTTACACCGAAAATCATTCACATCATAGCTGTATTGAAACAGGAAGTCTAACATTTTTAAAGAATCATATGTTTAGAGAGAGATAAATCATCCATTTCAAGATGATAAAAGTTTGCTGGGGGAAAAAGTTTTGGAGGGTAGAAAACCTGGAAGGTGAATGAAGAGGAAGAGAGAGAGACGCCACTGTTTCGTTGATGTTCAGCAAAATTTGGAATTCAAGGAAATCTGGCCTGCTTATCTTTGCTGTCAGAGATGTTGATTTTAATATGACAGCCCTATGAGTGTACACACAGAAAACACTTTGAACAGCCCAGAGACATCAGGAGGATCAAAAGAAATACCCCCCTTTGATTACCGACTCATACATATTTGTGTATTTCCCTCTGTTGCTAGAGGGAGTGTATTGGTTATCTCAGAAACCCACTGCATCGTTGAGGAACCTTTGAACTAGGTGGATAAGCTCCTACTTTAGAATGTGGACCGGTGAATTACTTCTCTGTGAGTTACAGGGAAGCTTGTGAAGGGGAAAATGTTAAACTGTGGCATAACCATGGCTGGAGTTCACCAAGCTGTACACTGTCATAAAATAATAACGCTGTCATGACATATTATTGTGCCAAACTTGCCGAGACATACGCACACTAGTGGACCACAAGAAACATAAGTCTTCTGATGTTTTCATTCATTTATCACATTTTATATTTGAGCCGGCCTAGTAGGATTCAGAGCCGGCCTAGTAGGATTCAGAGCCGGCCTAGTAGGATTCAGAGCCGGCCTAGTAGGATTCAGAGCCGGCCTAGTAGGATTCAGAGCCGGCCTAGTAGGATTCAGAGCCGGCCTAGTAGGATTCAGAGCCGGCCTAGTAGGATTCAGAGCCGGCCTAGTAGGATTCAGAGCTGGCCTAGTAGGATTCAGAGCCGGCCTAGTAGGATTCAGAGCCGGCCTAGTAGGATTCAGAGCCGGCCTAGTAGGATTCAGAGCCGGCCTAAGTAGGATTCAGAACCGGCCTAGTAGGATTCAGAGCCGGCCTAGTAGGATTCAGAACTGGCCTAGTAGGATTCGATATTAATCTGTGTTAAAATTGTCAACAAAAGTAAACTAAATACAAAATAACGCAGGTGTTTCTTTTGGAGTGGAGTTCCTTCAAGCAACATCCAATTCCTCTCATCTCTGTTTTAGATGTACACCCTTACCTGTTCGGAAAGGTGCAAGGTCGCTATCGTTTCAAAATGCTAATGAAGACAAATATAGTCATAACAACAACCACTGTTGGAGGACTCTCCTCTTAGGCTACTCACTGTTATTAGTTATTAATCATACATTAAATATACAAAAGTATGTGGACACCCCTTCAAATTAGTGTATTCGACTATTCCAGCCACACACGTTGCTTACAGGTGTATAAAATTCAGCACACAACCGAGCAATCTCCATAGACAAACATTGGCAGTAGAATGGCCTAACTGAAGAGCTCCGTGACATTCAACGTGGCACCGTCATAGGATGCCACCTTTCCAACAAGTCAGTTGATCAAATTTCTGCCCTGCTACAGCTGCCCCAGTCAACCTCACCCTGCTCCTTAACCCAGACCCCAACCCCTCCCTGCTCCTTAACCCAGACCCCAAACCCTCCCTGCTCCTTAACCCAGACCCCAATCCCACCCTGCTCCTTAACCCAGACCCCAACCCCACCCTGCTCCTTAACCCAGACCCCAACCCCACCCTGCCCCTTAACCCAGACCCCAACCCGCTCCTTAACCCAGACCCCAACCCCACCCTACTCCTTAACCCAGACCCCAACCCGCTCCTTAACCCAGACCCCAACCCCACCCTGCTCCTTAACCCAGACCCCAACCCCACCCTGCTCCTTAATCCAGACCCCAACCCAACCCCACCGTACCCTTTAACCCAGACCCCAACCACACCGTAAGTGCTGTTATTGTGAAGTGGAAAAATTTAGGAGCAACAACGGCTCAGCCGCGAACTGTTAGGCCACACAAGCTCACAGAACTGGACTGCCGAGTGCTGAAGCGTAAAAATCATCTGTCCTTGGTTGCAAAACACTCACCACTGAGTTCCAAACTGCCTCTGAAGGCAACATCAGCACAATGTTATTCAGGAGCTTCATGAAATGTGTTTCCATGGCCGAGCAGCCACACACACAAGCCTACAAGTCCATATACTTTTGGTTATTTAGTGTATGTCTCAGAAATACTTGGAGGCAAAATGAAATGTGCCGTGAGTGACCTACACAGACAACCTTCAATAAAAGAACATCCTTCACTAAATGAATATCATTGAACCCATCTAATTGAATGTTTTCACCTTTCTGTAGTGTTGTAAAATCGTGTAGAAAATTACAAAAATACAGGAGAAAAACATAATGTGGAGACCTTGACTGAGGGAGCAGAAATATTAGCTTCCTCATTAATCATTTAGAAGCCATTGTTATGCTAACTTGATTAATATATTTATCATCAATTGACCGCCCTCTCTGAGACCGCGGCCTGCTTTATGTGGAAGAGGGATACATAAAGGAGACTGGTGGGAGAAGGTTAATTAGGTCCTGTGTCAGCGAGGTGGCAAGCAGATCCAGAATAATGCAAAAGGAACTTGGACAAATTACTAAAATCATATCAAATTGTAGGCGAAACGGTGAAATGCTTACTTACGGGCCCTTCCCAACAACGCAGAGAGAAAAATTGAAAAGTAATACAAAGATAATAACAAAGAATAAATACACAATGAGTACCGATAACTTGGCTATCCATATGCACAGGGTACCAGTACTGAGTCGATGTGCAGGGGTATGAGGTAATTGAGGTAGATATTAAATATAGGTAGGGGTAAAGTGACTAGGCAACAGGATAGATAATAAGCGGCAGCAGCAGTAAAAATGAGTCATGATGAGATGAGTAAAAAGAGTTGTGCCTTGGGGGTTAATGTAGAGAGTCCGGGCCACTATTTGGTTAGCTATTTAGCAGTGTTATGGTTTGCTCCACTACAGCCCCGTTGATGTGGATGGGGTTGTACGCGGCCCTCCATTTCCTGTAGTCCACCATCAGCTCCTTTTCTTGGTTGTTGTCCTGGCAGCACACTACTAGGTCACTGATCTCCTCCCTCAAGGCTGTCTCATCTTTGTCTGTGATCAGGCCTACTACCGTCGTGTGGTCAGCAACTTTTATGACGGTGTTTGAGTCATGCACGGCCACGCTGTGGTGGGTGAACAGAGAGTACAGGAGGGGACTAAGCACGCAACCCTGAGGGTTCCCCGTGTTGAGGGTCACCGTGGCGGATGTGTTGTTGCCAAACCTCACCACCTGGGAGCAGACCATCAGGATGTCCAGGAGCCAGTTGCAGATGAAGGTGTTCTATCCCAGGGTCCTGAGATTAGTGATGAGCTTGGAGGGCACTATAATGTTGAACGCCGCTGTAGTCAATTCCTCTTATCCAGGTGGGAGAGAGCAGTGTGGAGTGCAATAGAGATTGCGTCATCTGTTGATCGGGGTGGAATGCAAATTGGAGTGGGTCCAGGGTGTCTGGGATGAAGGTGTTGATGATGACTAGCCTTTCAAAGCATTTTATGGCTACACATGTGAGTGCTACAGGATGATAGTCATTTGGACAGGTTACACTGGCGTTCTTGGGCACAGGGACTATGGTGGTCTGCTTGAAACATGTAGGTATTACAGACAGGGTCAGGGAGCGGTTGGAAATGTCAGTGAAGACAGTTGCCAGCTGATCAGGTCATGCTATGAGTTAGGGTTGCAAAATTCCAGGAACTTTCCCAAAATTCCCAGGTTTTCCAGAAATCCCAGTTGGAGGTTTCCCTGGAATCAGTACGGAATAAGTAGGAAATTCGGGAATCTTCCAACCGGGACTTCTGAAAAACCTGGGAATTTTAGGGATATTACCGGAATTTTGCAACTGTGCTCTGAGTAAGCGTCCTGGTAATCTGCCTTGTGAATGTTAACCTGTTTAAAGGTCTTACTCACATCGGCTACGGAGAGCGTGATCACACAGTAGTCCAGAACAGCAGGTGCTCTTCAGTGTTGTTTGCCTCGAAGTGAGCATAGAAGGAATTTTGCTCATCTGGTTGGCTCACGTCTGGGAAGCTTGTAGCTGGGTCTTCCTTTGTAATCAATCTTAGTCCTGTATTGATACTTTCCCTATTTGATGGCTTATCGGAGGTTGTCGCGGATTTGAACGCAGAAGTCTCTAGCCTTTAGTTTATTGTGGATGTTGCCTGTAATCCATGGCTTCTGGTTGGGATATGTACTTACGATCACTGAGGGGATGAATTCGATACACTTATTAGTGAAGCCGGTGACTGATGTAGTAAAGTCCTTAGTGTTATACCAGAACATATTCCAGTCTGTGCTTGTGAAAACAGTCCTGTAGCATAGCATCCATGTCCACTGACCACTTCCATATTGAGTGCGTCACTGGCACTTCCTGTTTGAGTTTTTGCTTGTAAGCAGGAAGCAGGAGGATAGAGGTATGGTCAGATTTGCCAAATGGTGGGCGAGGGACAGCCATGTATGTGTTTCTGAGTGTGGAGTAAAGGTGATCTAGAGTTGTCTCCTCTAGCTGTACAGGTGACATCCTGGTAGAAATGATGTTTAAAAAAAAATCAGTTTCACTGCATTAAAATCACTGGCCACGAGAAGTGCCACCTTTGGATGTGCATTTGCTTGTTTGCTTATGGCCCTAAGCAGCTCGTTGAGTGCAGAGTCTTGGTGCCAGAATCCATTTGTGGAGGTAAATAGATGTTTACGGTAAATAGTATGTTCTGCAGCTGATCATGAGGTATTTTATT
Source organism: Oncorhynchus clarkii lewisi (assembly GCF_045791955.1). NCBI lineage: Eukaryota > Metazoa > Chordata > Actinopteri > Salmoniformes > Salmonidae > Oncorhynchus > Oncorhynchus clarkii. The sequence continues at coordinate 10,422,952 of NC_092152.1, forward strand.
AACTCAGGCGAGCAAAACATTCAAGATTTCCTTAACATTAGAGATCTCGCACCAGCTTTTGTTAGCAAAGAGAAACACCCCTCCCCCTACCACCTTACCTGCTGTCCGATCAGTCTGAAGTCCGATCAGTCTGCAGTCAGATCAGTCTGCAGTCCGATCAGTCTGCTGTCCGATCAGTCTGCTGTCCGATCAGTCTGCAGTCCGATCAGTCTGCTGTCCGATCAGTCTGCAGTCCGATCAGTCTGCAGTCTGATCAGTCTGCTGCCCGATCAGTCTGCTGTCCGATCAGTCTGCTGTCCGATCAGTCTGCAGTCCGATCAGTCTGCTGTCCGATCAGTCTGCAGTCCGATCAGTCTGCTGTCCGATCAGTCTGCTGTCTTGACGATGCATAGAAAAACCAGCAATCCATGTCCTCAATCAGCCAAGACTCTTGGAAAAAATGTAGGTCCTGTTGATAGGATAGTCTTGAACGGAGTTCATCCATTTGATCTGCAGTGACTTCACATTCTCCAACAGAACCGAGGGCCATAGCTGTCTATTTGTTGCCGCTTCGCTTGCCTCTTCTTTCCCAACACTTCCTCTTTCAAGTCCCGGGGACGAGGGCCTGGTCTGGAGTAAGCAGAACGTCTAGAGCTGCCGAATTGCTGAAGTGCAAATCTTCATCCAAATCAAGGTTAATGATCGCTGTTATGATGTCCAGAAGCCAGTTTCAGTCAGTTCCAGTCTTTCAGAAAAAAAAGAAAAGCTAAGATCAGCATAAAAAAAACACACAAAACAGAGGATTGGTCAGGAGCCCGTAAAACGGATGCTATTCACTGTAGCTCCATCACAGCACAAATAGGGCGTTAGTGTTAACAAGAATTTAAGCTTCCTGCCAATATCAGATACAGTTGAAGTCGGAATTTTACATACACTTAGGTAGGAGTCATTAAAACTGGTTTTTCAACCACCCAACTACTTTGTGATTGACACAATACATTTTTCCAACAATTGTTTACAGACAGATTATTTTACTTATAATTAACTGTATCACAATTCCAGTTGGTGAGAAGTTTATATACGCTAAGTTGACTGTGCCTTTAAACAGCTTGGAAATTTCCAGAAAATGACGTCATGGCTTGGGAAGCTTCTGATAGGCTAGTTCACATCATTTGAGTCAATTGGAGGTGTACCTGTGGATGTATTTCAAGGCCTACCTTCAAACTCAGTGCCTCTTTACTTGAAATCATGAGAAAATCTTAAGAAATCAGCCAAGACCTCAGAAAAAAGCTGTAAACTTCCACAAGTCTGGTTCATCCTTGGGAGCAATTTCCAAACGCCTGAAGGTACCACGTTCATCTGTACAAACAATAGTACGCAAGTAGAAACACCATGGGAACACGCAGCCGTCATACCGCTCAGGAAGGAGACACGTTGTGTCTCTTAAAGATGTACTTTGGTGCGAAAAGTGCAAATCAATCCCAGAACAACAGCAAAGGACCTTGAGAAGATGCTGGAGGAAACAGGTACAAAAGTATTTACAGTGCCTTGCGAAAGTATTCAGCCCCCTTGAACTTTGCGACCTTTTGCCACATTTCAGGCTTCAAACATAAAGATATAAAACTGTATTTTTTTGTGAAGAATCAACAACAAGTGGGACACAATCATGAAGTGGAACGGCATTTATTGGATATTTCAAACTTTTTTAACAAATCAAAAACTGAAAAATTGAGCGTGCAAAATTATTCAGCCCCTTTACTTTCAGTGCAGCAAACTCTCTCCAGAAGTTCAGTGAGGATCTCTGAATGATCCAATGTTGACCTAAATGACTAATGATGATAAATACAATCCACCTGTGTGTAATCAAGTCTCCGTATAAATGCACCTGCACTGTGATAGTCTCAGAGGTCCGTTAAAAGCGCAGAGAGCATCATGAAGAACAAGGAACACACCAGGCAGGTCCGAGATACTGTTGTGAAGAAGTTTAAAGCCGGATTTGGATACAAAAAGATTTCCCAAGCTTTAAACATCCCAAGGAGCACTGTGCAAGCGATAATATTGAAATGGAAGGAGTATCAGACCACTGCAAATCTACCAAGACCTGGCCGTCCCTCTAAACTTTCAGGTCATACAAGGAGAAGACTGATCAGAGATGCAGCCAAGAGGCCCATGATCACTCTGGATGAACTGCAGAGATCTACAGCTGAGGTGGGAGACTCTCTCCATAGGACAACAATCAGTCTTCTATTGCACAAATCTGGCCTTTATGGAAGAGTGGCAAGAAGAAAGCCATTTCTTAAAGATATCCATAAAAAGTGTTGTTTAAAGTTTGCCACAAGCCACCTGGGAGACACCAAACATGTGGAAGAAGGTGCTCTGGTCAGATGAAACCAAAATTGAACTTTTTGGCAACAATGCAAAACGTTATGTTTGGCGTAAAAGCAACACAGCTGATCACACTGAACACACCATCCCCACTGTCAAACATTGTGGTGGCAGCATCATGGTTTGGGCCTGCTTTTCTTCAGCAGAAGACTGATCAGAGATGGATGGATGGAGCCAAATACAGGACCATTCTGGAAGAAAACCTGATGGAGTCTGCAAAAGACCTGAGACTGGGATGGAGATTTGTCTTCCAACAAGACAATGATCCAAAACATAAAGCAAAATCTACAATGGAATGGTTCAAAAATAAACATATCCAGGTGTTAGAATGGCCAAGTCAAAGTCCAGACCTAAATCCAATCGAGAATCTGTGGAAAGAACTGAAAACTGCTGTTCACAAATGCACTCCATCCAACCTCACTGAGCGAGCTGTTTTTGAAGGAGGAATGGGAAAAAATGTCAGTCTCTCGATGTGCAAAACTGATAGAGACATACCATAAGCGACTTACAGCTGTAATCGCAGCAAAAGGTGGCGCTACAAAGTATTAACTTAAGGGGGCTGAATAATTTTGCATGCCCAATTTTTCAGTTTTTGATTTGTTAAAAAAGTTTGAAATATCCAATAAATGTCGTTCCACTTCAGGATTGTGTCCCACTTGTTGTTGATTCTTCACAAAAAAATACAGTTTTATATCTTTATGTTTGAAGCCTGAAAAAGTTCAAGGGGGCCGAATACTTTCGCAAGGCACTGTATATCCACAGTAAAACAAGTCCTATATCGACATAACCTGAAAGGCCATTCAGCAAGGAAGAAGCCACTGCTCCAAAACCGCCATAAAAAAGCCAGACTACAGTTTGTAACTGCACATGGGGACAAAGATTGTACTTTTTAGAGACATGTCCTCTGGTCTGATGAATCAAATATAGAACTGTTTGGCCATAATGACCATCGTTATGTTTTTAGGAAAAAGGGGGAGGCTTGCAAGCCGAAGAACACCATCCCAGCTGTGAAGCACAGGGTGGCAGCATCATGTTGTGGGGGTGCTTTTCTGCAGGAGGGACTTTTCTGCAGGAAAATTATGTGGATATATTGAAGCAACATCTCAAGACATCAGTCAGGAAGTTAAAGCTTGGTCGCAAATGGGTCTTCCAAATGGACAATGATCCCAAGCATACTTCCAAAGTTGTGGCAAAATGGCTTAAGGACAACAAAGTCAAGGTATTGGAGTGGCCATCACAAAGCCCTGACCTCAATTCTTTTGAAAATGTGTTGGCAGAACTGAAAAAGCGTGTGCGAGCAAAGAGGCCTACAAACCTGACTCAATTACACCAGCTCTGACAGGAGGAATGGGTCAAAATTCACCCAACTTATTGTGGAAAGCTTGTGGAAGGCTACCCGAAACGTTTGACCCAAGTTAAACAATTTAAAGGCAATACTACCACCTTTAATGCAATACCTGCGGTTCATTAGAGTACTTATTTTATTAAAGTAGGACCCACCAATCTTACTATATTGTATGCTAGGGAAGGTTATGCCACTGCAACTCAAATGAAAAATGACATGTCTACTCTTATGCAAGGTTTTTACAGATTTAAACTGACATTTTCTGCCCTCTCACCCTCTCTCTTACCCAGGAACACCCTCTTCAACAGTAGTAATAACATCAACTTCATGATAGAGTGAGTGTTGGAGCTCCTGACGGTTGTAGATAACTCATAAAGTAGTACCGTGTAGATATAATTGTTGTTTCACCTTCTGGGTCTGTGTGGGAGATGGATAGACTAACAATACTAGCCAGTGCAGAGAACCATGTCCTCCTAAGTGTATACTCTACTCATGATTATTATAAAGATGTTGAAATAAAGGATTGTGAACAGTGACATGTCATGGTTCCATGGTTCCTCTGGGGGTGGAGTGGGAGGAAATACTGGTACAGGACGATGACGGACGTTGATGACAGACGTTGATGACAGACGTTGGCCACCGACTCCAGAGAGAATGTAAATAGAAGATTAATCATTGTTTTCACCCCTCTTCCTGCACCAGATTGCTTTGACTGAAGTCAGGACTTCTGAGACAGTGCGGTGTGACAAGGATGCACTCTTCAGCCCCGCTGTACAAACGGGAGCTCAGGCATCGAAAGTGGCAGCCCAGGCATCTCTCCCAGGACCTTGTCTCATCTTGTCTGTTCTCCCACCTCCGTCTCGCCCCTCTCTCTCGCTCTCTCTCTCTCTCTCTCTCACCTGCCTCTGATCTCGTACACTGACATTTGAGAGGCTACTTTAAAGATGTGTTTGGTGTTTTGGAGGGAGTGGGAGGAAGGGGGAGTGGACAAGGATGACGATTTCTGCTCCTTCCACCACAACCCCTCCCTCTCCCGCCACAACCCCTCCCTCTCCCGCCACAACCCCAGTGCCCTCTCCCCCTGGTCCCTGGTCCCTGCCCCCTGGTCCCTGGTCCCTGCAGCCCTGCAGCAGAAGTGTTGTGTCGTTATCAGTGATGCACAGAAATAGAAGTGTGACTCAACCCTCTGCCGGGCAACATGCATCCAACTGACCCTCAACAGCCCAGTCCCTCAATCCTCTCTGAGCCACATGGACATCTCAACACCTGTTGCCTCGCCACCTGTGTGCGACCCACGGGCCTGATCTGAACCTTCTCATCTCATAGCTAGGCATTTGAAGCATCTCTCACTGAGCCCTAGACTGCAGTCTAAGCCCACCATAGGGATGCCATTCCCGGTACTCTCAACAGCCTCCTCAGCCTCCCATCCCTGCCCCAGGCAATAATAGCGCTAATCCCATCCTGAAAGCAGGCATTTGATGAGAAAAGTTACACCCCCAAATGGAATCTCTTTTTCTGTAGTTACACATGGTGATCTCTGTTTCACCAACACAAATGGGTTCATTGGTTGGGGTAATAACCTGCTGCTGTGGGACATCCTTGTTCTTTTCACTTGACAGTGAAATCCTTCCAAGGGAGCCTCCAATGAGTGATGATTGCGTGATACATTTAATTGTCTGATGTTCATCCTCACAACCGTTGAGCCTGTTGATGCGTTTGAATGGACACACCCAGACTTCCTGTCTCTTGGGTGTTAGGGGTCATTGATAGGTCGGTGTTTTAACAGGGTGAGAGTTAGGTAATACATTAAAGGGTAGTGGGGATACAGGCTTCATCTATAACATATGTTGCTGAAGCCTGGGCATTATGGGGCTTATCAAGACAACTGAAATATTTAACATATATACTAAAGGCTGTTAATTAGAGGGTCTTCTCTGCATCCATGACAGTCATATTCACTGTTGTTCCACACGCACAATGACAGACATACAATTAAATATTGAACAATTGATTTGCATTATGTTACAACAAGGTCAATATCTTTACAAAAGTATGTGGACACCCCTTCAAATGAGTGGATTTGGCTAACTACCTCTAGAAGCAAAGTCAGCACGAGAACTGTTCGCTGGGAGCCTCGGGAAATGGGTTTCTATGGCCGAGCAGCCGCACACAAGCCTACGATCACAAAGCGCAATGCCAAGAAATGGCTGGAGTGGTGTGAAGCCCGTCGCCATTAAACTCTGGAGCAGTGGAAACGCGTTCTCTGGAGTGATGAATTACGCTTTACCATCTGGCGGACTAACCTGAGTTTGGCTGATGCCAGGAGAACGCTACCTGCCCGAATACATAGTGCCAACTGTAAAGTTTGGTGGAGGAGGAATAATGTTCTGGGGCTGTTTTTCAATGGTTTGGGTTAGGCCCCTTAGTTCCAGTGAAGGGGAATCTTAACGCTACAGCATACAATGACATTCTAGACGAGTTAGGGCTTCCAACTTTATGGCAACAGTTTGGGGAAGGCCCATACCTGTTTCAGCATGATAATGCCCCCATGCACCAAGCGAGGTCCATACAGAAATTGTTTGTCGAGATCGGTGTGGAAGAACTTGACTGGACTGCACAGTGCCCTGAGGGGGGGGGGGGGGGGGGGGGGGGGGGGACCAACTCCAAATCAATGCCCATGATTTTGGAATGAGATGTTGGACAAGCAGGTGTCCAGATACTTGTGGTGATGTAGTGTATGTCTCAATGTTTTCCCCGATTTGATTAGGATTTATGTTAGAGTCTCATTTGGACTAATCTTCCAAGAGTCCTTAAACATTCAAATATCATTTCTAATACGATCACATTTTCAAATATAACACAATGTTACAAACAGACATAATACACTAACATGTTGACCAGATAAATACTGTAACAGTCTAAAAAGACAGATTGATTCCTCCATCTACCATAGATAGTCCAGCACAACTTTCCTATGTATTATATTTAAATGGTTTTGTTTGAATTTATATATTAAAAGGTTTCTGGTTTGCTCAGATACATTACTCCATTCCTTAATGCTCTAAATCTAAATGTTATTTAGCCTATTTCTCTTTTTTTTTGTCTGGATAACACATACAGTAGATGTTGGGAAATGTATTCCTAGGATTTACTGAATGTCTGTCTCTTACCACCTGAATACTGTTGTGAATAGAGTTTGGCAGTTTTAAATGGTGTATATTATGAAATAAAATAAGCATTTTTTTTCTTCTCAATTATCTTGTTGATTGATGACCAAGCAAGAGCATTGTGTAACGATCTTCTTCATCTGAGGAACCGGAATATGAAAGATCGGACCAAACTGCAGCGTGGTACGCGTCCATGATAGTTTATTATAACAGAACACGAGAAAATACACTGTTACAAACAGACATGATACACTGACATATTGACCAGGTAACTACTAAATACTAACGATCTTCTTCATCTGAGGAACCGGAATATGAAAGATCGGACCAAACTGCAGCGTGGTACGCGTCCATGATAGTTTATTATAACAGAACACGAGAAAATACACTGTTACAAACAGACATGATACACTGACATATTGACCAGGTAACTACTAAATACTAACGATCTTCTTCATCTGAGGAACCGGAATATGAAAGATCGGACCAAACTGCAGCGTGGTACGCGTCCATGATAGTTTATTATAACAGAACACGAGAAAATACACTGTTACAAACAGACATGATACACTGACATATTGACCAGGTAACTACTAAATACTAACGATCTTCTTCATCTGAGGAACCGGAATATGAAAGATCGGACCAAACTGCAGCGTGGTACGCGTCCATGATAGTTTATTATAACAGAACACGAGAAAATACACTGTTACAAACAGACATGATACACTGACATATTGACCAGGTAACTACTAAATACTAACGATCTTCTTCATCTGAGGAACCGGAATATGAAAGATCGGACCAAACTGCAGCGTGGTACGCGTCCATGATAGTTTATTATAACAGAACACGAGAAAATACAAAATAACAAAGTGCAGGGAAAAAAAATGACAATGGAAACAGTTCTGTATGGTGAAAACACAGACACAGAAAACAACTACCCACAATCCATAGTGGGAAAACAGGCTGCGTAAGAATGGTTCTCAATCAGAGACAACGATTGACAGCTGCCTCTGATTGAGAACCATACCAGGCCAAACACCTAGAAATTTAACACACAGAACAAACATAGAATGCCCACCCAAACTCACACCCTGACCAAACTAAAATAGAGACATAAAAAAGGAACTAAGGTCAGGACGTGACACATTGCGCATGACTACAACAGAAGAACCATATCTCCACCTTAAAACAGTCCTTGCTGCTTTGTTCTGTTCAATCTGCAGCCTCCTGATTTCACTTGCTGATGCATGTCCCCAGACCACAGAACAGTAGTTCACTTGACTTCCAATGAATGCTTTGGTTGTTTGCTTAAGAGTTCTGGAACCCAGCACAACGTTAGAGACCCATAGCCCAGATATTCTCACAGTACAGGTTTCTTCACTTATATATGTATTTCTCACGTGATGTGTTTGGGGCAATATCATATTCTCACCACTAACATGGGAAATGAGCTGATTGAAAGAGAAAACATGGACGCTATTACATAACAGGAAATAAAACAAATGTGAGTCAGAGTGATTCGAGTTGTGACCACCCAATACAACGTGTAGTTCAGGATGTGTTTTGTGACTGGGTGGATTTGTTCACTTTTCATGGAAACCTGGGAGTGTAACCCGGGAGACAGACCTGGGAGAGGAACCTGGGAGAGGGACCTGGGAGAGGAACCTGGGAGAGGGACCTGGGAGAGGAACCAGAGAGAGGGACCTGAGAGAGGGACCTGGGAGAGGGACCTGAGAGGGACCTGAGAGAGGGACCTGGGAGTGGGACCTGTGAGAGGGACCTGGGAGAGGGACCTGGGAGAGGGACCAGAAGAACCAGAGGGGGACCTGGGAGTGGGACCTGGGAGAGGGACCAGAGAGAGGGACCTGGGAGAGGGAACTGGGAGAGGAACCAGAGAGAGGGACCCCGGAGAGGGATCTAGGAGAGGGACCTGAGAGAGGGACCTGGGAGAGGGACCTGGGAGAGGGACATGAGAGAGGGACCTGGGAGAGGGACCTGGGAGAGGGACCTGGGAGAGGGACCTGGGAGAAGAACCAGAGAGAGGGACCTGGGAGTGGGACCTGGGAGAGGGACCAGAGAGAGGGACCTGGGAGAGGGACCTGAGAGAGGGACCTGGGAGAGGGAACTGGGAGAGGAACCAGAGAGAGGGACCCCGGAGAGGGATCTAGGAGAGGGACCTGAGAGAGGGACCTGGGAGAGGGACCTGGGAGAGGGACATGAGAGAGGGACCTTGGAGAGGGACCTGAGAGAGGGACCTGGGAGAGGGACCTGGGAGAGGGACATGGGAGAGGAATGATGTGAATAAGTGGGAGGACAAAACATTTTGACAATGTAAACAAAATAAGACGCTTACCTTATTACATTTATGGTAGTGTCAACCCAAGTTCAGTAGTTATATTGTCCATTTTTGTAATACCCCAAAAATGTAAGGATGGAAAGTTGTCTTTCATGTTCCCGTCGGGGCTCGTGTTTAATCACCAAACAGCCCGTTTGACTTCCCTCGTTTCAAACACGTCTCATCTGACTGGTTGGCTCCAGAGATCTGTGGTACTTCACAGGTCAGAGATCGCTCTGCATAAGATAAGTGGAGACCGCAGAGCCTAGGAGAAACAAAGGATGTTCAGTTTGAGCCAGAGACCTACAGTACAGTAGAGACACATTCCCCTGAGCCACACAAAGAACACGGGCTTGAATTGATGCGACAAGTTTAGAGTGGTCAAGGCTTTACACGTTGAATGTTCAAATTGTGTACTACAATGACTGGTTTAATCAATTCCACAGATACCAACTGCTGTGTAAGATTAATCCATCATGAAACAAGTGAAATTGAACGACACTGACACAACAATTCAATGTCATCATTCCACGTCAGTGGAAGGTACTGTAGCTAACATACTGTAGATCCAGTGCCGTGTTGAGTTGGTCTGATGTAATAAATCATAACTATTTTTTATTATTGTCGTTTTTTGTTCTATTCTAACTAATTTGATTGTGGGGGCTGTGTAGACATAGTCAGGTTGCATCTGGTGTATGTCTGCCTCAGGGGTGGAAGTCCTGAGACCACCATAGACAAGTCCTGTGTCGCTCACTGGGGCTCTGTTGATTCAAACCAGAACGTTGGCCCTCCTTCTTGACATTTGGCCTCTACCACTCAGATGGATAATGCACAACCCATCAGCAAATGGACGTATCTTTGTCAACTTAAACCTTGCAACATATGAGAGAGATTGAATGTTCTGTGCACTGAAAACCGTGTGGATTCTGTTCAGCATTCTAATACACTTTCAGCTTTACATCCCATCGATTGATTCCACTTTGATAAGAAGAGTGGCGAGATAGTAAACATGTGACAAACCTTCACTTGTTATCCCCACAATGGTATTCCTTCTATCACTGCTATTGCAGTGTAATTCGAAACGCTCATCGTCGTTTCCTGAGAACTCAGAAGGTTGTTCTTCACAGCTTCCCTGAACAAACACTCATTTGATTAGAGAAGGTTGGACAGTCTGTTGCTAAATACTGAAAGAGAGCTGGTGGGGGGACGAAGAGCAGGGCAGAGCGGGCACCACCGGTTTGGTAATAAACATGTGGACACAACACAATGCAGTGGAGACAACACAATGCAGTGTAATTAGATTTCTCTGGACTAGCCCCAGAACCCAGTACTGTGGCAGAGGAGCTCTGCTGATTGCAATCAGTCAGAGTGCTAGGCAAATTGGATTACTATTATACAAGAATCAAGTGTGGCTTTTCTGCTTTTCATTTATATTTTCATTTATTTCATCCAGTAATTGTTAACGGGTAGCTTAGATATAAATATAAAAGCACTCCATAAGGGAAGCTGGGTATTGTTGTTTTCACTTACCAAGTGTTTTTTGGAGAAAGATATTTGATTACTGTGAGAGAGAGCGAGCCATTTTCCGACCCCACCAGCCGAGTGCAATGTTGTTATCACTTGTATTCCAGTCAACAGAGCATTATTCAGAGAGCTCCCTAACAAAATATGTTTCCAAAGTGAATCAGGTTTTTTTTGTTCGTTGTACTTCCCCTTGTTGAAATAGAGGTCAGTGTAAAGCAACGTACATTACTTACGTTTGGGAAATTGCAAACAATGACGTGGGACAATAGTAAACTTGATATGAACCTTGATGTAACTTCACGTGATCTTGTTGAACCTTGTCTGAATTGATAATGCAAAAATGTACATTACCTGTACATCCAAGAGCATAAGACCGTAACATGAAAAGATACTCTGTTCGTTATTGTCTCTTCACATAACAGACACATCGAAGAGCATAAGACAGTAACATGAAAAGATACTCTGTTGGTTATTGTCTCTTCACATAACAGTCCATTCCTACACCTAACATGAAAATATACTCTGTTGGTTATTGTCTCTTCACATAACAGTCCATTCCTACACCTAACATGAAATGGATTGGACATAATAACGTTTGGACACATGACAGATGTGCTGGTTCATCTTTAACCAAGAAGGACTGTCGAGAAAAAAATTCTAAAATTGTCTGATCGGGGAGAATTGAGGAAGAAAATGGGCCAGTAAGTTAGAAATGACCAAGTCAATTTCTGATCCCAGTCTGTCCCTGTGCCTCGCCTTTTCGCCTTTCGTTGACTTTGACTGTCAGATTTGTTTTTCTCATTTGCACAATCTATGCCTTTCTTTCATAATAGAAGGAGATGTTTGTACAAGAAGATATGTACAAGAATTATGGTTAAACTGTCATGTGACATTTATTAATGTCACATTGCAACAGTGACTTGAGTAGCAGTGATGAAATGCTTTTACTGTGTCCCAAACGGCACCCAATTGCCTACAGAGTGCACTACATTTGACCAGAACCCTATGGGACCTGGTCTAAAATAGCTCACTTTTCTGGGAATAGGGTGCACAATATAATTACTGCCTAGACACCATGGTAACCACTGTTTTTTGTATTTAACTAGGCAAGTCATTTAAGAACAAATTCTTATTTACAATGACGGCCGAGGAACAGTGGGTTAACTGCCTTGTTCAGGAGCAGAACGGCAGATTTGTCGCTTGTCAGCTCGGGGATTCCATCTTGCAACCTTCCGGTTACAAGTCCAACGCTCTAACCACTAGGCTACCTGCCGCCCCCTTTTAGTAAAACTAATGGGCTGTAAATCTATAATTCCCAAGGTTTCAACTCTATCCGCCATTATTTCTGTTGTTTTTAGAATCAGAGATTCCCTCTTACTTTATACAAGGTAAAAGAAAGACATTGTGAAGTCACAAGCTCAGGCTCATCAGTTTTCCCGAACCAATCCTTAGTATGTGGACAGTATGGACTAATTTCAGTAAAGAGTAGGTCCACTTTTTTTCATCTGAAAGACTGACATTTTGGGCCTCTTTTTACTACCTCTTCTCCACTGTGTTGTACATTAGTGGTCTGTACGTTGATCTATGCGGCGGGGTTTCCACCTGGACCCACAGCAGTGAACCTAACACTCATTACAGCACCAGCTGTGTGTGTGGTGTACAGTGCAGTACCCTGTGGGCTGTGAACTCACCTCCAGGTGTTAGCTATAGTGTTAACGCTAGCCGTCTGCCTCTCAGGCCCTGATCAGTGGGAGGGCTCTGACTGAGGCTCAGTGACAGAAGATCATCAACCTCAGCCGCTCGGGTCACAGTATGTTCACTCTGCTACCATCTAGCAGACTGACACATTACAGGTGTATCAAATTACTGAAAGACTGTTGAACAGCTTCTATCACCAGGACATCAGACTGTTGGACAGCTTCTATCACCAGGACATCAGATTGTTGAAGACCTTCTATCACCAGGACATCAGACTGTTGGACAGCTTCTATCACCAGGACATCAGATTGTTGAAGACCTTCTATCACCAGGACATCAGATTGTTGAAGACCTTCTATCACCAGGACATCAGACTGTTGAACAGCTTCTATCACCAGGACATCAGACTGTTGAACAGCTTCTATCACCAGGACATCAGATTGTTGAAGACCTTCTATCACCAGGACATCAGACTGTTGGACAGCTTCTATCACCAGACCATCAGACTGTTGAACAGCTTCTATCACCAGACCATCAGACTGTTGAACAGCTTCTATCACCAGACCATCAGACTGTTGAACAGCTTCTATCACCAGACCATCAGACTGTTGAACAGCTTCTATCACCAGACCATCAGACTGTTGAACAGCTTCTATCACCAGACCATCAGACTGTTGAACAGCTTCTATCACCAGACCATCAGACTGTTGAACAGCTTCTATCACCAGGACATCAGACTGTTGAACAGTTTCTATCACCAGACCATCAGACTGTTGGACAGCTTCTATCACCAGGACATCATTCCATATTGTTTTTCATTCTGTGTATTCATATACTGGATTCTTGACAATGCTCACTCTAATATACAGTTGAAGTCGGAGGTTTACATACACCTTAGCCAAATACATTTAAACTCTGTTTCACAATTCCTGACATTTAATCCCAGAAAAATTCCCAGTTTTAGGTCAGTTAGGATCCCCACTTTATTTTAAGAATGTGAAATGTCAGAATAATGGTAGAGAGAATGATTTATTTCAGCTTTTATTTCTTTCATCACATTCCCAGTGGGTCAGAAGTTTACATACACTCAATTAGTATTTGCTATCATTGCCTTTAAAATGTTTCACTTTGTCAGCGATTAGGTGAATGGATAAGGCGGAGTCAGGCGCAGGACACAGGTATGAGTAATAATCAGAGAATTTACTCAAAAATTAATCAATGTACCAACAAGGAAAAACATAAATATCCAGAGCACAAAATAACGAAAACACTTGACAACGACAAAACAGAAAGGGAAGCCAGAGGGTTAAATAAGGAACATTGATTATGGAATGGAAACCAGGTGTGTATAATGAAGACAAAACAAAACGAAAATGAAACATGGATCGGAGGTGACTAGAAAGCCGGTGACGTCGACCGCCGAACTCCCCCCGAACAAGGAGATGGACCAACTTCGGTTGAAGTTGTGACAAACGTTTTGGGTAGCCTTCCACAAGCTTCCCACAATAAATTGGGTGAGTTTTGGCCGATTCCTCCTGACACAGCTGGAGTAACTGAGTCAGGTTTGTAGGCCTCCTTGCTCGCACACGCTTTTTCAGTTCTGCCCACACATTTTCTATAGAATTGAGGTCAGGGCTTTGTGATGGCCACTCCAATACCTTGACTTTGTTGTCCTTAAGCCATTTTGCCACAACTTTGAAAGCTTTAACGTCTTGAGATGTTGCTTCAATATATCCACATAATTTTCCTGCCTCATGATGCCATCTATTTTGTGAAGTACCAGTCCCTCCTGCAGCAAAGCACCCCTGCAACATGATGCTGCCACCCCCGTGCTTCACAGTTGGGATTGTGTTCTTCGGTTTGCAAGCCTCTCCCTTTTTCCTCAAAACATAATGATGGTCATTATAGACAAACAGTTTTATTTTTGTACGATTTTGTACAAGAAGTACGATCTTTGTCCTCATGGTCCTCCATGGTGTTTATACTTGCATACTATTGTTTGTACAGATGAACGTGGTACCTTCAGGATGAACCAGACTTGTGGAGGTCTTACATTTTTTTTCTGAGGTCTTGGCTGATTTCTTTGATTTTCCCATGATGTCAAGCAAAGAGGCCCTGAGTTTGAAGGTAGACCTTGAAATACATCCACAGGTACACCTCCAATTGACTCAAATGATGTCAATTGCCCTATCAGAAGTTTTTACAGTTTTTTTCGATTGCTAAACGACAGTGGGCACAACTGGAGTCACATGTGCAAAACTCTAACTACAGTCTGCACTATCAACAGTCACCTGAGCTAAACAGTTCACATCACCTGCAAAATTCATTCCAAGCAACACAACTCTTAACACATGGCTCAAAACACGCTCAGTGCAGCCAAACACTATGCACAACCCTCACTGAGATAACACACACTGTCACTCAGAACACACTGAGAGTAAAAACACTAGCATCAAACACCAATACAGAAAATACAAACTTTTCATCTTTACAGTTTGAACAATTTCAGTGACTTCATACAAAGTAATATTTTCTTCAAAGAAAAGAGTGACATTCTTTCACACGATTTATTAATATTTTTAGAACATAACAATTCTTTAAGGTAAATGAAAATTAGCAGTTTGCTTCAATAGTCTGTAGTAATTTACGGAATTACAGTAATGAGAAAAAAAAGGTAGAAACTAAAAGTACATACTGTAATTCAAACAAATAATTGAGGGGCTAATCCTGCCTCTCTCTAGCATCAGGCCACAGGTTTTCTTCAACATCACATCTAATGTTTTCTCTTGCCATGCACCTGGGGAAGAACCTTCTGGAGTGCCTTATCCATCCCTGGCAGTCCTCTGGACTCGTGTCCTCACATCCGGCACGCATGGCTTCCAAAAGAGACATTTGGTCATGTGGGTGGTGACCAAACACTTTCCACCTCCAGGCAGAGAAAAACTCCTCTATTGGGTTGAGGAAGGGTGAATATGCAGGCAGGTACAAAACCATAAATCTGTGATGTGCTGCAAACCAATCTGTGACAGCTGCAGAGTGGTGAAAAGCAACGTTATCGCAAACTATGACAAAAAACTTTGGGGTTTCTTACTGGCTCCCCCTGTTCTGCTGGCACTAGCTGAGCATAGAGCTGTTCTAGGAAAGCTATAAGCCTTTCTGTGTTGTATGGGCCAATGAGTGGTGTGTTGAGAAGCAAACCATCATTGGCCATTGCAGCACACATGGTGATATTTCCCCCCCTTTGGCCTGGAACCTCCACAGTGGCCCTTTGACCTATAACATTCCTTCCTCTGCGCCGTGTTTTGGCAAGGTTAAATCCAGCTTCATCGATAAATACAAATGAATGTGGTCTTTCCAGTGCTTCCACCTCCATTACTCTCTGAAAAACAGTAAGTGCACAGTTTTACTGTAGAAATGCTAGTGTTTTGTTTTTACTGTAAATATTTTGTATAGCTGTGTACGTAACCTCAGACGTCTTACCTGGACATATTGGTATCTTTGCTCTTTTACCCGTTCACTGTTTCTCTCGAACGGTACAGTGTATAACTGTTTCATTGTAACTTGGTGTTTCTTTAGGACTCGAGCAATAGTTGTTGTGCTGACAGAATTAACATTTTCAAATATATCATTATCAGCCAGCACTCTATCTTGAATCTCCCGCAGTTTTATTGCATTGTTGACAACAACCATGTCAACAATAGCAGTTTCCTGCGCATCTGAAAATATTTTTCCTCTTCCTCCGTTGGGGGCAGCCTTTGGGTCCTGTTGTAAAAATATATTTTACAGTCAAACTTACTGTAATATATATCTGTGTAAATACTCTATAATTGAAATACAAAATAGATTCCTGTAATGTTTTCATTTACTGTAAGGATGTAACTCTCACCTGTTTGCATGATGGAAAATTCGCATTACAGATGCCACTGTGGATCTTTGCAGATTGGGTTGCACCCTCAACCCTGCCTCTCTCAATGAGAGACCATGGTTCACGACATGGTCTATAAGTGTAGCCCTTATTTCATCTGAAATAACAGCTCTTTGTCTTCTTTGTCTTCCTCCACGCATCTGCCCTCTCCCTGCCACCCTTCTCCCTCCACGAACCCATCTTCCTTGTTCCATTTCCAAAATGAGTCTTTCTGAGCTCTACCTATATATACTGTAATATGTGTGTGTGTTCACTAACAAGTCTAAAACAAGACACCTGCTTAGCCTTTCAGCTGAAATTGCAATCAGCAGTGTTTGAAAGGCACAAGGCTGAAATCTATTCCGTTTTGAATGTGTGGTTCACAGTTTTGACAGCAGTGTGTTAGCATTTGAACAAAGTGCTGTAAATCCACAGTGTTGTGCAGGTTGTGGTTAAAGTCATGGGATACATGTAAGTGTGTAGAGTTTTGAAAACTGTGTTCAAGCAATGAAAAACGAACTAGAGTTTGGTCCACATTAACTGTTGCTGTGCAGACTGTAGTTAGAGTTTTGCACATGTGACTCCAGCTGTGTCCACTGTCGTTTAGCAATCGAAAAAAACTGTAAATCCATAACATAATTTTCTGGAATTTTCCAAGCTGTTTAAAGGCAGAGACAACTTAGTGTATGTAAACTTCTGACCCACTGGAATTGTGATACAGTGAATTATAAGTGAAATAATGTGTCTGTAAACAATTGTTGGGAAAATTATTTGTGTCATGCACAAGGTAGATGTCCTAACTGACTTGCCAAAACTATAGTTTGTTAACAAGAAATGTGTGGAGTGCTTGAAAAACGAGTTTTAATGACTCCTACCTAAGTGTATGTAAACTTCCGACTTCAACTGTATGTCTTCAGCACATTTTGTGTCTATCTTTCCATGGGACTTCCTGCAGCCTGCACTTGGGTAATTTATCTGGTTTTGATCACGAGCAGATAAGCTGAGAAAGAGCAGGCCTTATCTCTGGGTTGCCACTAACGTTACCATGACTGAAAACATCAGGACTACCACTGTAAAACTATCACGACTGAAACCATCCGGGCTGCCACTGTAAAACTATCACGACTGAAACCATCCGGGCTGCCACTGTAAAACTATCACGACTGAAAACATAGTACAGCACAGCTCCCCCGTACTGATTAGAGCTGTGTAAACAGGAAGGTTATCAGGTACTGGTGTGGGTTAGTTTCTGGGGTAGGGTAGCTGATATAGTGGGTTAGTTTCAGGTGTAAGAGAGAGGATATAGTGTGTTAATTTCTGGGGTAGGGGAGCTGATGTCGCAGCCATTAGGTGTCCTTCTCAAAACATTGTACAAATACTCAATTTAAGCAATAAGGCCCGGGGAGGGGGGGGACATTATGTGGCCAATATACCACCGCTAAGGGCTGTCCTTAAGCACGGAGTGCCTGGACACAGCCTTTAGCCGTGGTATATTGGCCATATATCACAAACCCCTTGTTATAAACTGTTTACCAATGGAATTAGAGCAGTAAAAATATGTGTTTTGTCTTACCTGTGGTATACGATCTGTTATAAGCTGGGTAGTTAGGATACTGGATACTGATGGACTAAAACAGCATTTAGCCGTGTGTATGTGAGACCGTATACCATAATGTTTAGTCTTTTCACCTTGATAAATGGCTACATCAACAATAGTTTGACATGTCGATGTACAAAATAAGCATTTACATTAACTTGAGAGAAACCGAAACGAAAACAACATCGTGAAAAAACAAAGTGGGCTTTCTGCTTCACTAACTGCTGGGCAGAAAAGGGATACATTGTGAGTTTGGGAATACAACCTAAACGGAGCTGACTTCATTCTACGAAACTTGTATGGTTCAGTGAGAAACATGAATGCCAAAGAATATGGGATTAGCAGCTACGCTGGACTCAGAGCTGGTTTGAACCAACATATCAACGACCCACCTCTCAGTTTGGCATGGAGTATACAGAAGAACACCGAATTCACAACAATGTGTCTGTCGGCATAATTAAAGAGTTGAGGGAAGAGGGGCGCGACGAAGCTGCCCACCAGCGAACGGCTGCATGGTATGTAACTTTTAGCTAGCTAAATCATTCTAATGTTCCCATACAATATAACCGATAGCTATGTAGGCCTAACTATTAGCTAATGTTATTTTGTCTTATGTTTCAGGTACACAAGAGCCGATGGGAGTGAACACCCTCGCAACAATGCTGCCAAATATCTGCCAAATAGCTGACCCGTCGCAGATTTACACAAACCACTGACTCCGAACCACCATGATCCAGAAACTGAAGATAAACCACTGTCTCCGAACCACCATGATCCAGAAACTGAGGATAAACCACTGTCTCCGAACCACCATGATCCAGAAACTGAAGATAAACTACTGTCTCCGAACCACCATGATCCAGAAACTGAAGATGAACCACTGTCTCTGAACCACCATGATCCAGAAACTGAAGATAAACCACTGTCTCTGAACCACCATGATCCAGAAACTGAAGATAAACCACTGTCTCCGAACCACCATGATCCAGAAACTGAAGATAAACCACTGTCTCAGAACCACCATGATCC
Organism: Oncorhynchus clarkii lewisi; assembly: GCF_045791955.1. Taxonomy (NCBI): domain Eukaryota; kingdom Metazoa; phylum Chordata; class Actinopteri; order Salmoniformes; family Salmonidae; genus Oncorhynchus; species Oncorhynchus clarkii. The sequence goes on from NC_092152.1 coordinate 10,441,921, forward strand.
AGAAACTCAAGATGAACCACTGTCTCCGAACCACCATGATCCAGAAACTGAAGATGAACCACTATCTCTGAACCACCATGATCCAGAAACTGAAGATGAACCACTGTCTCCGAACCACCATGATCCAGAAACTGAAGATAAACCGCTGTCTCCGAACCACCATGATCCAGAAAATGACAGAGGCACGAGAAATAGAGATACAATAAATACTGTCTGTCAGAGGACAAAGATTCGAAACCTCTCTTCAAAGTTACTGAAGGCCAAATCTGGAAGCGGTGGAGCACTATTCTCTCTGACAACACAGCAGCAGCTCCGCCAGTTTCCAGCAGTGTGGAGGGTACAAACAACAACATGGGCAAGCCAACAACAAACGATAACATGGAACAATTTTTCCACTTGTGCACAACAAATTCAACATTCAGATCAACATGAATAAATAATTGGCATATGTTAGTCCAGAAGTGGTTCCTTATGCTCGGTTGTTGCATACATGTATTGTAAGCTTGCTAGCTAGCCTGTGGTTGTTGCATAGCAACCAGTCTAGCAACAAGACTTTTTTAGTTTTTCTGATGGAATGTATTTATTAAAAATGTATTAATTAAAGCAACATTTTCAATTTGTAGTTCCTTGATTTACTGTGTTGGCAACCGGTTTATAAAAGCAATAAGGCATATACCACACCCCCTCGTGCCTTATTGCTTAGATATACCACGGCTGTCAGCCAATCAGCGTTCAGGGCTCGACCCACCCAGTTTATAATTCTAGATTGAAACCTGAAAAAAGCTGAATATGGCTCATGTAGAATGTTTTCAGGATTTTTGCAAACTACTTGAAGTGATTGGCTTGGTTCGTTCTCTCTGCCTATTCTGTCAGGAGGAATAGTTTTCTCTTGAGGTAATTTAGAGGGAAATATTGTGATACTGTTTTTTTCATCTTGGTTTGCATATTTTTCCCCTCTAGCCAAAAACTATTAATGAGGTAAACAGGTAATTCCCAGCAGTCTGTGCACACACACACACACACACACACACACACACACACACACACACACACACACACACACACACACACACACACACACACACACAAACTGGGAGCAAAAATCAGCCCTGGCATTTCAATTGTTTTACTTTAAGTCCCAGTAATTAGCCAGATAATGATAATTTTGCGGAAAAAATAAACAAGCTGAACAGGCCCACTGGGTAAAAAATGGACCAGCCCATCTGGCATTTGCCGGAAATGCCAGATGGCCAGTCCGCCTCTGCACACACATACACACGCACACAAACAGGTAAAGTATATGATTTTTGCTAGTGAGTTGTCAAAAATCACTATTTAAAAGAGGCTTTACAGGATTTCTATAGCTGTAAATATTAAGCTATTAAAGCAGCAATATATAATTTTTCTTGGGGCGACCCGACCAAATTCACATAGAAATGTAAGCAATAAATGTTTTATAGACATGGATCTACAGGGAGGGAGGGGCTACCTGCAGGGTTCACCCGTGGCCTAGGGCCTGATCTGAGGGTGCACCCAGCTGGGAGCAGCTAACATACCCTAATCCTCTGAGAGCAGCAAACATATCCTAATCCTCAGAGAGCAGCTAACATACCCTAATCCTCAGAGAGCAGCTAACATACCCTAATCCTCAGAGAGCAGCTAACATACCCTAATCCTCAGAGAGCAGCTAACATACCCTAATCCTCAGAGAGCAGCTAACGTATTCCTAATCCTCAGAGAGCAGCTAACATACCCTAATCCTCAAAGAGCAGCAAACATATCCTAATCCTCAGAGAGCAGCTAACATACCCTAATCCTCAGAGAGCAGCTAACATACCCTAATCCTCAGAGAGCAGCTAACATACCCTAATCCTCAGGGAGCAGCTAACATATTCCTAATCCTCAGAGAGCAGCTAACATACCCTAATCCTCAGAAAGCAGCAAACATATCCTAATCCTCAGAGAGCAGCTAACGTATTCCCAATCCTCAGAGAGCAGCTAACATACCCTAATCCTCAGAGAGCAGCTAACATACCCTAATCCTCAGAGAGCAGCTAACATACCCTAATCCTCAGAGAGCAGCTAACATACCCTAATCCTCAGAGAGCAGCAAACATATCCTAATCCTCAGAGAGCAGCTAACATACCCTAATCCTCAGAGAGAAGCTAACATACCCGAATCCTGAGAGAGCAGCTAACATACCCGAATCCTCAGAGAGCAGCTAACATACCCTAATCCTCAGAGAGCAGCTAACATACCCTAATCCTCAGAGAGCAGCTAACGTATTCCTAATCCTCTGAGAGCAGCTATTAAAGCTGTTAAAGCTGCTATATGTCATTTTTGGGGGGCAACCCGACCAAATTCACATAGAAATGTGAGCAATAAATCTGACATTCCGATTGCAAGAAAGTAAAAGAAGTGGTAGATCTGTCTATGTGCGCTATTTCTTTGCTTCCTGTTCTTAAATTTAATGTTTGACTCTTTAACTTTTGGTTTTGTACGCCAGGTTCAAAGTCTCTTTGAAAATCTATTTCACAGCGCTTTAGATGGTACAATGGTTCTCTGCATCATACATTGCTTGGTTTGTCACATAAAATGAAATTAGGCAAACTATTAGAATTTTAGCAACCATGAAATGACGAGAGGTTTCTACATATTGCAACTTTAACAGGAGAGTTTTTCATGAAATATGATATTCCCACTAGAGTTCACTATTCTGTGACATGTTGGCTCCCTTGGGAATTCCTGCCTTTTCCCACTAACTCTTTCTCTTGCCTCTTTCTCCCCGCTCTCTCTCTCTCCCCTCTCCCTCTCTCTCTGACACACACACAAAAACACCCACACACTATTTATCCTTTGGCGTAAATCTGTTGTAATGTGTACATCTGTTTTCTGTGTCTGGTGTAATGGCTTAGATTATTCCCAAACAGGAGGCAACTTGCCTGTTTTATGAGTTTGTGTTGCAGTGAAATGGGTGTGAGTTGGGCCATATGTGGCCTCAGCCAATGCTGGGTCATATAGAATGTATTCCTCTTTCTATGGGTTACAGCGCCAGCTTGATCATAGACCCTGAACCACTGACTGGTAGGAAATATATGGAGTTGAACCATGGTGATTTAAGTGGTGGCTGTAACTCCCCCTGGTCCCCGAGCTGCTCTGAGACATCAATCTGACACACTGTTCAACTCTGACTCAATTGGCATACATATGATGGGGTGCATCATTGGAAACACATTCCCATTCCCATCAAAGCTGTCTGGCTGTGATCGAATCTACAGTAATAGACAGTTTGTTGTGGGGAGACAGAAAAATAGAGAATCGTTTGCCTGACTAAAACATGCAGCACTCTGCTTTGGTAAAAAAAAGGCAACACATGGTTGTAGATAAATCATATGATCTGCTTTGGGGTTTCTATTGAATGCTAAGAATACATTTGTATCTAATGTAGTTGATCTGGCAATGATCGTTGATACAATTGTTAGCTGCATGTATGTAGCACACCAGAAAAAAATACTATCACATGTGTAATAACAGCACTTGATTGTAACAAGGCTAATCTGAAAACAAGGCTCTCTAAATTCTATCAGCATATTGATTGGGCAACCAGGGCTGGCAAAACCCTAGATCATTGTTATTCTAATTTCCTTGATGCATATAAGGCCCTCACCCGCCCTCATTTCGGAAAAGCTGACCACGACTCCATTTTGTTGCTCCCTCCCTATAGACAGAAACTAAAACAGGAAGCTCCGGTCAGGTCTGTTCAACGCTGGTCCGACCAATCGGATTCCACGCTTCAAGATCGCTTCGATCAAGTGGACTGGGATATGTTCCGCATTGCGGCAAACAACAACATTGATGTATACGCTAACATACCCTAATCCTCAGGGAGCAGTTAACATACCCTAATCCTCACGGAGCAGCTAACATGCCCTAATCCTCAGGGAGCAGCTAACATACCCTAATCCTCAGGGAGCAGCTAACATACCCTAATCCTCACGGAGCAGCTAACAAGCCCGAATCCTCAGGGAGCAGCTAACATACCCTAATCCTCAGGGAGCAGCTAACATACCCTCATCCTCAGGGAGCAGCTAACATACCCTAATCCTCAGGAGCAGCTAACATACCCTAATCCTCAGGGAGCAGCTAACATACCCTAATCCTCAGAGAGCAGCTAACATACCATAATCCTCAGGGAGCAGCTAACATACCCTAATCCTCAGAGAGCAGCTAACATACCCTAATCCTCAGGGAGCAGCTAACATACCCTAATCCTCAGAGAGCAGCTAACATACCCTAATCCTCAGAGAGAAGCTAACATACCATAATCCTCAGGGAGCAGCTAACATACCCTAATCCTCAGAGAGCAGCTAACATACCCTAATCCTCAGGGAGCAGCTAACATACCCTAATCCTCAGGGAGAAGCTAACATACCCTAATCCTCAGAGAGCAGCTAACATACCCTAATCCTCAGAGAGCAGCTAACATACCCTGATCCTCAGAGAGCAGCTAACATACCCTAATCCTCAGAGAGCAGCTAACATACCCTAATCCTCAGAGAGCAGCTAACATACCCTAATTCTCAGAGAGCAGCTAACATACCCTAATCCTCAGAGAGCAGCTAACATACACTAATCCTCAGAGAGCAGCTAACATACACTAATCCTCAGAGAGCAGCTAACATACACTAATCCTCAGAGAGCAGCTAACATACCCTAATCCTCAGAGAGCAGCTAACATACCCTAATCCTCAGAGAGCAGCTAACATACCCTAATCCTCAGAGAGAAGCTAACATACCATAATCCTCAGGGAGCAGCTAACATACCCTAATCCTCAGAGAGCAGCTAACATACCCTAATCCTCAGAGAGCAGCTAACATACCCTAATCCTCAGGGAGCAGCTAACATACCCTAATCCTCAGGGAGCAGCTAACATACCCTAATCCTCAGAGAGCAGCTAACATACCCTAATCCTCAGAGAGCAGCTAACATACCCTAATCCTCAGGGAGCAGCTAACATACCCCAATCCTCAGGGAGCAGCTAACATACACTAATCCTCTGTTTGTCAAGTCTCACAACAAGCCATGTTTAAGCTACTTTACATGATTAGTTTTACTGACATGAAAATGAATACTTCCCAAATATAAAACATACAATTCAAGTCTCCATAATATGGGTACAATTATTCAAATTTGGGAATGCTAGATACTCATTATGTCACCATGTAAATCATGAGGAATAGGCTATTCTGAAACACGGGTGGTCTTAAACTCACGTCTCTCCATTTTGTGTTTACACAATGTGTTTCCACCTATTCAACAACATTGTGGCACATCTATTGTTCTGCACTTTGTCTATAGTTCAAATAAACCAAAGCTGTGATGTTATGCTGCTCGAATGTTCATGCCGACACAAAACTCTAGGTTTTGATATACCATGGTGAATGTGATTATGCCTGAATTCAGAAAACAAGTGTTCATAATGTTTCATAAAACAAAGGAAAAAACTGTCCAAAACATAATTTTAGGGATAAATTGACAGCAAGGTGATGTCTTGTTTTCTCTGCTGTAGAATACATTGTTGGAAAGGATAATTCGATTTTTTTGGTCACAGTTTGAGCCCTGTCTGTGTCCCAAATGGCACCCCATTCTCTATATAGTGCACTACTATTGACCAGAGCCCTATGGGCCCTATGGGCCCTGGTCAAAAGTAGTGCATTTAACAGGAAATAGAGCCATTTAGGACACAACCTGTGAAACTCTATGTTGTAACGCCACAGCAATTACCAATAGGCCTACCCTCAGTGGTCTCTTCCAGAGAGAGAATGACAAAATGACAAAAATCCACATAATGCTGCTGCAATTACACCCGCTGAGGTGGACAGAAAAACATTCAACACTGTCTATTCATGTGACCTACTTTTAAACTGAATAGAAGGTCCAATCAAACTCTCCATACATCACATTGTGTAAAAAAAAAAAAAAAAAAGATTTCCAAAGCAATGAAAATTCCCCATGGCCTGCTTTACACCCCTTTTAAGATCCTTCCTCTTACTTCAGAGGGACATTTCCCTCCTCCTTGGCCAGTAGTTTGACTGCAATTCCATGTCCACTGCTCCTTGTTGTTTTGCATCTTTCTGTACTATGAAAGCAGTGTTGCTGCTTGGATAGGTGAGGTCATGTTTTCGGTATACACTGTTAACATTGATCCCCTGGGTTTCATTTACACTGTCACTGCACTTAAGAGCAGACATGTGATCCCACTCTGGATCACAAGCAGAAAGAAGGTAGGAATAATTATGTCCTAGGGGCAGCGCGGAGGGAGGAAGGGGAGAAGAAGAGGAGAGGAGGGGAAGGGAAGGGGTGTGTCATGCTCTTAGGGGCTTCTCTTCAACAGACAGGGCCTCAGGGTCATTAAAATAGAATTCCCCCAACACAATGTATTAGACCCCCAAATCACAGGCACAGTATTAAAGGAAGCATTCCCTTTTCTGGAAGCTTCTGTTACAATATTCTTGTTAGCGTATTACTTTTTTGGGTTCAACTCAAGTGAATGCCCAAATGATTCAAAGTGTTTCATTTTTGTTTAAAAGTGTTATTTTCTTTGTTTCAAAGTAAAACATAAATATATAAGTATATATCCTGGGTGGGCACTCAAAAGCATAGCTCTATATATGTGGATACTATCTTAAAAATGAGTTATTACCCAAAATAGCAAATTTTTCCAACTCAATATAAACCATCTAATGTGTTTACTATTTATTTTCATTTTACCGTCACTAGACTGTCACTAGACCGTCACTAGACTGTCACTAGACTGTCACTAGACTGTCACTGCTGTCTGAATGCTCTGCAGGCTCTGCATCCTCTGAAGGCTCTGAAGGCTCTGAATGCTCTGCAGGCTCTGCATCCTCTGAAGGCTCTGAAGGCTCTGATATTCATAACTGAATGTTTTATGGTCTGTAGTTTTCAGGGTCTTTCCTGTACAATCTCTGAGACCTTCAACTGGTGATGAGAATATACATTAGATCTTATATGAGGAATTTGTAAGAGTGTGTGTGTGTGTGTGTGTGCGCGTGCGTGCGTGTGAGCGTGCATGTGTGTGTGCACGTGTGTGTGTGCATGTGTGTGTTTGTGTTGCACAAGCAAAAGAAGCCATTTCAAACAGTGATTATCTTTTTTTTTTAAGCAGGTTGATAAAATGGGTTCAGATTTATGAACATCTCTATTCTTTGTTACAAAAAAATGACCAAATATGTTCCTTGTCAGCATGGATCCTGATAATTCCATCACTATGTAATGGACACCATTCAAGGGGTCAAGGCCAGGGTCAAGGGATGCCCCAAGTTTTATTCCTTGGACCTCCCTCCTCATCCCAACCGCTTTGTTGTACACGGCCAGCTGGTACCAAAAAGTGCCTACTGCATCCATTCCATACCATCTCAGAAACAGACTCCATTCTATACCATCTCAGAGACAGACTCCATTCTATACCATCTCAGAAACAGACTCCATTCTATACCATCTCAGAGACAGACTCCATTCTATACCATCTCAGAAACAGACTCCATTGCCATTGTCAGAAACATACTCTATTCTATACCATCTCAGAGACAGACTCCATTCTATTCCATCTCAGAAACAGACTCCATTCTATACCATCTCAGAGACAGACTCCATTCTATACCATCTCAGAGACAGACTCCATTCTATACCATCTCAGAAACAGACTCCATTCCATTGCCATCTCAGAAACAGACTCCATACCATCTCAGAGACAGACTCCATTCCATACCATCTCAGAAACAGACTCCATTCTATACTATCTCAGAAACAGACTCCATTCCATACCATCTCAGAAACAGACTCCGTACCATACCATCTCAGAAACATACTCCATTCCATACCATCTCAGAAACAGACTCCATACCATCTCAGAAAAGGACTCCATACCATCTCAGAAACAGACTCCCTTCCATACCATCTCAGAAACAGACTCCATTCCAGTGCCACCTCAGAAACAGACTCCATACCATCTCAGAAACAGACTCCATACCATCTCAGAAACAGTCTCCACTCCATACCATCTCAGAAAAGGACTCCATACCATCTCAGAAACAGACTCCATTCCATTGCCATGTCAGAAACAGACTCCATTCCATTCCATGTCAGAAACAGACTCCATTCCATACCATCTCAGAAACAGACTCAATTTTATTGCCATCTCAGAAACAGACTCCATTCCATACCATCTCAGAAACAGACTCCATACCATACCATCTCAGAAAAACAGACTCCATTACATTGCCATCTCAGAAACAGACTCCATTACATTGCCATCTCAGAAACAGACTCCATTCCATACCATCTTAGAAACAGACTCCATTCCATACCATCTCAGAAACAGACTCCCTTCTATACCATCTCAGAAACAGACTCCATTCCATACCATCTCAGAAACAGACTCCATTCCATACCATCTCAGAAACAGACTCCATTCCATACCATCTCAGAAACAGACTCCATTCTATACCATCTAAGAAACAGACTCCATTCCATTACCATCTCAGAAACAGACTCCATTCCATACCATCTCAGAAACAGACTCCATTCCATACCATCTCAGAAACAGACTCCATTTTATTGCCATCTCAGAAACAGACTCCATTCCATACCATCTCAGAAGCAGACTCCATTCCATACCATCTCAGGAAAACAGACTCCATTACATTGCCATCTCAGAAACAGACTCCATTCTATTGCCATCTCAGAAACAGACTCCATTCCATACCATCTCAGAAACAGACTCCATTACATTGCCATCTCAGAAACAGACTCCATTCCATACCATCTCAGAAACAGACTCCATTCCATACCATCTCAGAAACAGACTCCATTCCATACCATCTCAGAAACAGACTCCATTACATTGCCATCTCAGAAACAGACTCCATTCCATACCATCTCAGAAACAGACTCCATTCCATACCATCTCAGAAACAGACTCCATTACATTGCCATCTCAGAAACAGACTCCATTACATTGCCATCTCAGATAGAACTGCCGTCATACTTTCCAGGTCGACCCAAACAGTTCGAACTTCTAATTTGAAAAATGAATCTCTCCAGAAATAAGTCTCTCACTGTTGCCATCTGCTATTGACCCCCCTCCGCTCCCAGCTGTGCCCTGGACACCATTTGTGAATTGATCGCCCCCCATCAAGCTTCAGGGTTCGTTCTGTTAGGTGACCTAAACTGGGATATGCTTAAAACCTCTTGGGGCTAGGGGGCAGAATTTTCACTTTTGGATAAATAGCGTGCCCAATTTCAACTTCTTGCTACTCATGCCAAGAATATAAGATATGCATATTATTCATAGATTTGGATATAAAACACTGGTTTCTAAAACTGTTTGAATCATGTCTGTGAGTATGGCAAAGTCCCGAGGACTAACTGTTCAGATTTGTATTTTTTTGCCCCTCTCTGTTCCCTGCCTTGTTATTGCCAAGGGATATTTCTTAGGGACCTGTTGTTCCTAAGTTCCTACCGCTTCCACTGGATGTCACCAGTCTTTGGAATTTGGTTGAGGCCAACTAGGAACTGGGGACACTTTTGTGAGTTGCGCAAGACGTGAAAAGTGGCGCTGGTTTGTTTTCTTGACCTGTATTGAACACAGATTGCCTTGTCTACAATTTGATCGATTATTAACATTTAAAAATACCTAAAGTTGTATTACAAAAGTAGTTTGAAATATTTTGGCAAAGTTATAGGCAAATATTTTGTAAGTGACGTTGCGTTTTTTGTAAGCTGTTTTTTTTCTGGATCAAACACGCTTTATAAATGGACATTTAGATATATATGGACGGAATTAATCGAACAAAAGGACCAATTGTGATGTTAATGGACATATTGGAGTGCCAACAAAAGAAGCTCGTCAAAGGTAATGCATGTTTTATATTTTATTTTTGCGCTTTGTTAACTGCTGGTGCAGATGGTGCAGGCTATCAGTTAATAGCTTTGTATGCTTTCGCCGAAAAGCATTTTTAAAATCTGACATGTTGACCTGATTCACAACGAGTGTAGCTTTAATTGAGTATCTTAAATGTGTGATTTAATGAAAGTTTGAATTTGATAGTATTTTATTTGAATCTGGAGCTCTGCATTTTCCCTGGCAATTGGCCAGTTGAGACATTTGCATCCCGCCTATCCCTACAATCTAAGTTAGATGCCCTCAATCTCACACAAATCATCAAGGAACCCACCAGGTACAACCCTAAATCTGTAAACATGGGCACCCTCATAGATATTATTCTGACCAACTTGCCCTCCAAATACACCTCTGCTGTTTTCAATCAGGATCTCAGCGATCACTGCCTCATTGCCTGTATCCGCTATGGGTCCGCGGTCAAACGACCACCCCTCATCACTGTCAAATGCTCCCTAAAACACTTCTGCGAGCAGGCCTTTCTTATCGACCTGGCCCGGGTATGCTGGAAGGATATTGACCTCATACCGTCAGTCGAGGGTGCCTGGTCATTCTTTAAAAGTAATTTCCTCACCATCTTAGATAAGCATTCCCCGTTCAAAAAATGCAGAACTATGAACAGATATAGCCCTTGGTTCACTCCAGACCCGACTCCCCTTAACCAGCACAAAAACACCCTGTGGCGGACTGCAAAAGCATCGATTAGTCCCCGCGATATGCAACTGTTCAGGGAAGTCAGGAACCAATACACACAGTCAGTCAGGAAATCAAAGGCTAGCGTTTTCAAGTAGAACTTTTCATCCTGTAGCTCTAACTCCAAAAGGTTTTGGGACACTGTAAAGTCCATGGAGAAGAAGAGCACCTCCTCCCAGCTGCCCACTCCACTGAGGCTAGGTAACACGGTCACCACCGATAAATCCATGATAATCTAATATTTCAATAAGCATTTCTCAATGACTGGCCATTCCTTCCTCCTGGCTACGCCAACAGCTCCGCCCCCCTGCAGCTACTCGCCCAAAACTCCACAACTTTTCCTTCACCCTAATCCAGATAGCAGATATTCTGAAAGAGCAGCAAAACCTGGACCCATACAAATCAGCTGGGCTAGACAATCTGGACCCTCTCTTTCCAAAACTATCCACCGCCATTGTTGCAACCCCTATTACCAGCCTGTTCTACCTCTCTTTCGTATCGTCCAAGATCCCTAAAGATTGGAATGCTGCTGCGGTCAACCCCCTCTTCAAAGGGGGTGACACCCTAGACCCAAACTGTTACAGACCTATATCCATCCTGCCCTGCCTATCTAAAGTCTTCGTAAGCCAAGTTAATAAACAGATCACTGACCGTTTCGAATCCCACCGTACCTTCTCCGCTGTGCAATCCGGTTTCCAAGCCGGTCACGGGTGCACCTCAGCCACGATCAAGGTACTAAATTATATCATAACCGCCATCGATAAAAGACATTACTTTGCAGCCATCTTCATCGACCTGGGAATTCTTATCGGCAGACCCAATAGTCTTGGTTTTTCTAATGACTGCCTTGCCTGGTTCACCAACTACTTTGCAGACAGAGTTCAATGTGTCAAATCGGAGGCCATGTTGTCCGGACCTCTGGCAGTCTATGGGGGTACCACAGGTTTCAATTCTCGGGCTGATTCTCAATTCTCTTTTCTCTCTATATATCAATGATGTCGCTCTTGCTGCGGGTGATTCCTTGATCCACCTCTATGCAGACAACGCCATTCTGTATACTTCTGGCCCTCCCTTGGACACTGTAACCTCCAAAATAGCTTCAATGCCATACAACACTCCTTCCGTGGCCTCCAACTACTCTTAAACGCTAGTAAAACCAAATGCATGCTTTTCAAACGTTCGCTGCCCGCACCCGCCCGCCCGACTAGCATCACCACCCTGGACGGTTCCGACCTAGAATGTTGACAACTATAAATACCAAGGTGTCTGGTTAGACTGTAAACTCTCCTTCCAGATTCATATTAAACATCTCCAATCCAAAATCAAATCTAGAGTTGGCTTTCTATTTCACATCAAAGCCTCCTTCACTCATGCCGCCGAAGTTACCCTAGTAAAACTGACTATCCTACAGATCCTCGACTTTGGCGATGTCATCTACAAAATAGCTTCCAATACCCTACTCAGCAAACTGGATGCAGTCTATCACAGTGCCATCAGTTTTGTTACCAAATCACCTTATCCCACCCACCACTGCGACCTATATGCTCTAGTTGGCTGGCCCTCGCTACATACTGGCTCCAGGTCATCTAAGTCTATGCTAGGTAAAGCTCCGCCTTATCTCAGTTCACTGGTCACGATAACAACACCCACCCGTAGCACACGTTCCAGCTGGTATATCTCACTGATCATCCCCAAAGGCAACACCTACTTTGGCCGCCTTTCCTTCAAGTTCTCTGCTGCCAGTGACTGTAACGAAATGCAAAAATCGCTGAAGTTTGAGACTTTTATTTCCTTCACCAACTTTAAACATCTGCTATCTGAGCAGCTAACCGATCGCTGCAGCTGTACATAGTCCATCGGTATATAGCCCACCCAATTTACCTACCTCATCCCCATACTGTTTTTATTTTATTTACTTTTCTGCTCTTTTGCACACCAGTATCTCTACTTGCACATCATCATCTGCTCATTTATCACTCCAATGTTAATCTGCTAAATTGTAATTATTCGCTCCTATGGCCTATTTCTTGCCTACCTCCTCATGCCTTTTGTACACACTGTATATAGACTTTCTTTTTTTTCTACTGTGTCATTGACTTGTTTATTGTGTTATTGGCTTGTTAATTGTTTACTCCATATGTAACTATGTGTTGTTACAGTCTGCTTTGTCACACTGTTTTGCTTTATCTTGACCAGGTCGCAGTTGTAAATGAGAAGGTGAAATAAAAGGTGACAAAAGGTGAAATACATTTTTTTATTTTTTATTTAAAAGCAGACTCCATTGCTCCACTGTCTCTTTTGTTTTCGGAAGACTATGCCAACACCCCACTTCCATTGGTAAGGTATACATTCAATAACATTTTGACAGTAAAATAATAACTGCAAGCTGTATCCCAGCAAGCATACATACACAATATGCAGTTGACAGTTGATTGGTTGAATGACCCTCTCGCATATTTCATCCATAATGTAGGTTATTCCATTTCGTTGGGATATCAGTTTTTTTGGGGGGGACACATCTGTCGACTAAAAACCCTTAGAACACATCACCTACTGTGCAGTACGTGAGTGTGGTAGGGATGGAGATATTATAACCCAGTGATATGATATTCAGACTGGGAGGAAGCATGCAGACCCTGGCTAACAGGGAGCAGAGGACCATCAGAGGACCATCTGGGCCAATGGAAACATCTCCGTTACTCAGGACCCAGATCACTTTCAGTTGGGTCATTACTCATCTCAGCTCCTCAAGTCCCAGAACACTTTCAGTTGGGTCATTACTCATCTCTGCTCTTATCTCCATTACTTTCTTACTGTGTGATGGACAGGGACAAGACTGGTGGAAACGGACAGACTGATGGACAGAGACAGACTGGGTTCAGAAATCGGTCCGGGCATTTTAAACACATTGGCCCATTTTTTCCTCAAGGCCCCCAAATAATGCAAACGTAAAAAAAACGATTTCAACAAGTCTACTGGGATAAAGATGGACCAGCACATCTGGTTTTTGCCAAAACCACCCTACGGCCATCTGATTATGGGCCTTCAACTACAGGGAGAGGAGAGGATGGACAAAAGGGGAACGAGCTGACATGACATTACATTGGAACACTCATTTCATTTCCAACACTCTCCTGTATGTGTATTATTTTTATTTTTTCTTCTTTTTGGAGGGTGGATCAGCTTAATATTGAGGAAAGAATGTTGCTTCCATCAATGTAATTGTCTGCATCATTTCCAATCCCCCATATTTTTTTGCTAAATATATATATCCATACACGCATGCACATATATACACATACACATACCTATACAGACATACACTCTTTTTTAAAGAATATAACTTTATTATTATTCCCCGCAAACCCTACCGCCGATCCCCCAATTGGAGTAAACTAATAAACACTTCTGCTTCTACCATCTTCTACTATCCATACATCTTGTACACATTCTATTCTGTATGTGTATTCTTAGTTGCCTCTACATAGCAGGCAGCAGCCCATCACGCCCAACATGACTGATGCGACTGACGGGAACTCCGACTGACTGATTACCCCCGCTACTTCTGGTGAATCAATCTCTCAAGTGATGAATGTCACGCTGTCTGCACCCGCTTTACAATCCATATCTGATGTCAAAATATCATGTGCTGTTTACGGCTACAGAATCGTGGTCTGTGAGCTATCAGATTAACTTCATTTTAACTTCTTGTAAGCGGTTCCACAGCTTACACAATAACCCCAAAACACTTTTATTTAATGCTGGGCTGTCCCTGGAAATGTTTAATACCAACCCTGAATTCATACAAACCTATCGACAGCATTTGGAGTGTTTTCTGTGTCTGCAATGGTCAAGTAGTTTATGCATGAAAACTCTATTTCAACGGATGCATTTCTCCTGGGTTGTGACACTGAGGATCACTCTGGTGTGTGTGTGTGTGTGTGGGGGGGGGGGGGGGAAATGTGGGATCCATGGGGGGGAGGGGGGGGGGGGGGGCTGTGGGCCTGTGGGATCCATGCTGTGATATGGCATGCTGTGACAGAACTTGTGGCACCGTTGGGCAGGCTGTGTCACTCTTTCCCTCTGGATAGAGTGGCTCTCCTGGTGGACCGAGGGAGGCTGTCCTTTTCCTTGGCATGGAGGAATGTGACACTGTGGAACAGGGACATGGACGAACTGAGCCAGCCACCCCGCTGACAGCTAGCTGACTGTTGTCCCACAGGACACAGACCTTTCTCACACTCATATAATGATTTGGCTAGAATGGGCCAGAACTAGAATTCTGTACAGCCTGTCCTACAGTAACCCAATCAAGGGACTGCTATGGTACAGCCTGTCCTACAGTAACCCAATCAAGGGACTGCTATGGTACAGCCTGTTCTACACTAACCCAATCAAGGGGCTGCTATGGTACAGTATTATCATCTATGGCCTGATGTTGTTAGCATGCACTTGACTGAACTATTCACAGATCCTCATATTTCCATGGAGGTTCATTACCATAATGCTAGAATTGTGTCTATTTTGTATAATCCCTTTTCCTATCACTTAATCCAAGTACCATTTTGTGGAATTAGTGGATAATTTAGCTGAACAGAAGACAATTTACAACGGAAACACAACGGGAAAACTTTCTTATAACAGTGTGAGACTGCCATTCCCTAACAACCTATTTAATGGCTTACTTGAAATGCTACTGCCACTGTTCCAGTGATTAAAAATAAACTTGTGGAAATGGACGCTGTGTACGTAGCTCAGCTGGCATCAACAGATAGGATAGGCGTGTTTTAAATTTAATTTGCTGGAGGAAGCAGAAAATCAGAGGAATTAATTATATTGACACAGGGGAGGAGTGGTGAGGGAGACGGAGGGGAGGGAGTGATCACATTGCCCAGGTCTCTTCCTGCTCCGTACAGAGGAAAGTAAACACATATCAAAGAGCAGGCTTTTCACTTGATTAATTTATGATAGGAGTTGGGATACCCTTGGCACTTGCCTCCACCACTACTACATCCTTCCTCGCTCTACTCTTCTTGGTCAGGAATGTTCTTTTTCAGTTTCGCAGACCATTGCCTAGTGATCTGAGATGATTACTCCCCGTGCATTAGTGTGAGCTTGTCGCACTAACCCCCCCCCCCCCCCCCCCCCCCAAAAAAAAAGGGCAACTGATTTCCATTTGAGTGGAGTCGTCACATCAGACGTAGACTAGACAAGGTCAGGTCTGAAACATTCACATGGAACGTTTTATCTGGGAGCAGTCTCTGTGTTTTTCCCCGGCATGGGTGGTGGTACCAGAGCATTCCTGTCTGGGGGGCAAAAATATTTCCAGCAAAAATGCTCAAATAGTGTACTGCATACAATAAGAGTCTATCTAAAAAGGAATGTGGGCTAAATCCATAAACCTGTTGAGCTGCTGACTTCCTCAGCTGGCAGCACCAGGTTGTCTTGGTAACCTGAATCCATCTGCCAAATGTGACTGCCACGGACACTTACAGTGAGTGTTAAGCCTGTAATTGAACTGGTTAAGTCACTATGGGCTCTGATTGAATTAAAAAAGGCTGTACCCTACAGTCCAGAAAAGATTAATCAATGCAAAGCTGACTAAAAAGCCAACGAAGCAGGTTGAAACCTATCAAATACAATGATGTGTATGGAGGCACTCTAATGCACTCCATAAACATAGTTGCTTGGATTGCTTTAGCTCTGTGTCTCGGGGGGGGGGCTGTGAGGCATGACAGAAAATGCTCTTATCGCTTCCCTCCACTTAGAAAAACAAAAATAAAGTGGGAGAATCGTAGCGCTGGTTCCAGGATATATGCATGCAGATGAGCGAACTCGTCTCTCTCTCTCTCTCTCTCTCTCTCTCTCTCTCTCTCTCTCTCTCTCTCTCTCTCTCTCTCGCTCTCTCTCTCTCGACAGGGGGAGCTCGATGCACCAGCTGCACTCTGTCACTGAAACAGACATTTCACACGCTTCCACTCACAAAAAAAACTATTAACTGGTTGCTCATTTTTTATGTAATGCCAGAAAAAGAGGAATCAAAACCCACTCTCTTATCCAAAACCTCTCCAATCTGTTTCCTCTTACGACATGGTTTGCTTTAGCATTCTGGAGGGAATAGTTAGCTAGGGGAAGGCACGAGTCATGATTGATATCATTAATACTTAGGAGAAGAGAGAGAGAGAGAGAAAGTGTCACTCCCTGATCTGTTTCACCTGTCTTTGTGCTTGTCTCCATCCCACTCCAGGTGTCGCCCATCTTCCTCACTTATATTTATTTATATATGTATTTATACCTGTGTTTTCTGTCTGTCTGTGCCAGTTCGTCTTGTTTGTTCAAGTCAAACAGAGTTTTGTCTCAGCGCCTACTTTTTCCCCAGTCTCTCTTTTTCCTTGTCCTCCTGGTTTTGACCCTTGCATGTTCGGACCCTGAGCCTGCCTGCCGTCCTGTGCCTTTGCCCCTACTCTGGATAACCGACCTCTGCCTTACATGGACATGCCCGCCGTCCTGTGCCTTTGCCCCTACTCTGGATAACCGACCTCTGCCTTACATGGACATGCCTGCCGTCCTGTACCTTGGTCCCACTACTCTGGGTTATTGACCCCTGCCTGCCTTGACCTGTCGTTTGCCTGCCCCGGTGGTTACAATAAACATTGTTACTTCAACACAGTCTGCACTGGGGTCTTACCTGAAACCTGATATGTTGTTTATCATTAATTCCAAAACATTATGGTTTTGGGCACACGCTTCCAAAGAGTGTAAATGCCCTAGATTATCTTCTCCTCACTGAGGAGTTCCTTTTAATAGTTTATCTACCTTTGATGTCCTTGTCATGGTACACTATATATACAAAAGTATGTGGACACCTCTTCACATTAGTGGATTTGTCTATTTCAGCCACACTCGTTGCTGACAGATGTATAAAATCAAGCACACAACCATGCAGTCTCTGTAGACAAACCTTGGCAGTAGAATGGCCATTACTGAAGAGCTCAGTAACTTTCAACGTGGTACCGTCACAGGATGCCACCTTTCCAACAAGTCAGTCAATCAAATGTCTGCCCTGCTAGAGCTGCCTAGTTCAACTGTAAGTGCTGTTATTGTGGAGTGGAAACGTCTAGGAGCAACAACGGCTCAGCCAAGAAGTGATAGGCCACACCAAGCTCACAGAACAGGACCACTGAAGCGCATCGGGGCGTAAAAATCGTCTGTCCTCCGTTTCAACACTCACTACCGAGTTCCAAACAGCCAATAGCAGCAACTTCAGCACAAGAACTGTTTGTCTGGAGCTTCATGAAAAGGCTTTCCGTGGCCAAGCAGCCACACAGAAGCCTACTGTAAGTTCACCATGCGCAATGCCAAGTGTTGGCTGGAGTGGTGTAAAGCTCGCTGCGATTGGACTCTGGAGCAGTGGAAACGATTCTCTGGAGTGATGAATCGTGCTTCACCATCTGGCAGTCTGACGGACGAATCTGTGTTTGGCTGATGCCAGGAGAACACTACCTGCCCGAATGCATGGTGCCAACTGCAAAGTTTGGTGGAGGAAGAATAATGGTCTGGGGCTCTTTTGCATGGTTCGGGCTAGGTCCCTTAGTTCCACTGAAGGGAAATCTTAATGCTAAATCAAATCAAATTTAATTTGGTCACATACACGTGTTTAGCAGATGTTATTGCGGGTGTAAGGAAATGCTTGAGCTTCTAGGTCCGACAGTGCAGTGATATCTAACAAGTAATATCTAACAACATATACCCAATACACATAAATCTAAGTAAGGAATGGAATTAACAATATATACATATATGGACGAGCGATGTCAGAGCGGCACGGACTAAGATACAGTGGAATCATATAGCATACAATATATACATATGAGATGAGTAATGCAAGATATGTAAACACTATCAAAGTGACTAGCGTTCCTTTTTTGAAAGTGGCCAGGGATTTCTAGTCTATGTCTATAGGCAGCAGCCTCTCTCGGTCCCAGCTTTGATGCACCTGTACTGACCTTGCCTTCTGGATGATAGCAGGGTGAACAGGCAGTGGCTCGGGTGGTTGATATCCTTGATGATCTTTTTGGCATTGGGTGCTGTAGGTGTCCTGGGTGGCGGGTAGTTTGCCCCCGGTAATGTGTTCGGCAGACTGCACCACCCTTTGGAGAGCCTTGCGGTTGCGGGCGTTGCAGTTGCCGTACCAGGCAGTGATACAGTCCGACAGGATGCTCTCAGTTGTGCATCTCTAAAAGTTTGTGATGGTTTTAGGTTCCAAGCTAGAGCATAGAATGACGTTCTAGACGATTCTGTGCTTCCAAGTTTGTTGCAACAGTATGGGGAAGGCCCTTTCCCGTTTCAGCATGACAATGCCCCCATGCACAAAGCGAGGTCCATATTGAAATGGTTTATCGGGAACGGTGTGGAAGAACTTGACTCGCCTGCACGGAGCCCTAACCTCAACTCCAGTGAACACCTTTTGGATGAATTGGAACGCCAACTGCGAGCCAGGCCTAATCACCCAACATCAGTGCCCGACCTCACTAATGCTCTTGAGGCTGAATGGAAGCAAGTCCCAATGTTCCAACATCTAGTGGAAAGCCTTCACAGAGGGTGTTAAAGCAGCAAAGGGGGGGGACTCCGTATTAATGCCCATGATTTTGGAATGAGATGTTCGACGAGCAGCTGTCCACGTACTTTTAGACGTGGTGTGTGGTGTGTTTCTCTAAATTAAATTTAAAGGTTTAAAAAAGAAGCTAAAAAAAATATTGTTTTCACTATTTCAAAATAAATACAATTAATAAAAATGATATCTACTGTGTATGGTTCTCCCTTTATTGTAGCTTTCTCACTATGTTTGAGTAGTGACACATGTAATGCACCTGGTCGTGTTGCTGCTCCAGTTTCCGTTGTTCTGCCCGCGGCTATGGAACCCTGACCTGTTCACCGGACATGCTACCTTGTCCCAGACCTGCTGTTTTCAACTCTCACTCTCTCTACCACACCTGCTGTCTCTAACTCTGAATGATCGGCTATGAAAAGCCAACTGAAATTTACTCCTGAGGTGGTGACCTGTTGCACCCTCTACACCCACTGTGATTATTATTCTCTGACCCTGCTGGTCATCTATGAACGTTTGAACATCTTGGCCATGTACTGTTATAATCTCCACCTGGCACAGTCAGAAGAGGACTGGCCACCCCTCAGAGCCTGGTTGTTCTCTAGGTTTCTTCCTAGGTTCCTGCCTTTCTAGGGAGTTTTTCCTAGCCACCGTGCTTCTACGTCTCCATTGCATGCTGTTTGGGGTTTTTAGGCTGGGTTTCTGTATAGCACTTTGTGACATCGGCTGAAGTAAAAATGGCTTTATAAGTACATTTGATTGATAGTAGGGTGGTAAGCAATGCATGTAAATATTTCACATTTAAATATAAACAATGAGTTTGAGTAGTATTTCTAACTGATATGCTGAAAGCTTTGGAATAATAAGATACACATTTTTTTAACCCCGAATTTGCACCGCTTCTGTAGAAATACCCATGAACAGCACCAGTTAAAAGTTTGGACACACCTACTCATTCAAGGGTTTTTCTTCATTTGTACTATTTTATACATTGTAGAATAATAGTGAAGACATCAAAACTATGAAATAACACATATGCAATCATGTAGTAACCTAAAAAGTTATCAACAAATTGTCACATCTGCTTCTATTGGTCATCCTGTGTCTCTTTGACCGGCCGCCTTCCCCAGTGCTCTTTCCCTCTCTCTCTCTCTCTCTGTGTGTGTGTGTGTGTGTGTGTGTGTGTGTGTGTGTGTGTGTGTGTGTGTGTGTGTGTGTGTGTGTGTGTGTGTGTGTGTGTGTGTGTGTGTGTGTGTGTGTGTGTGTGTGTGTGTGTGTGTGTGTGTGTGATTGTGTGATTGTGTGGGTGGAGACAGGTGTGCTGGAGTCTGAGCAGATCCCCACCAGCTGCAACCTGTTCCATAATCAAGACATCTATAAATACTCAGTCCTGCCACACTGCCAGATCGTAATCTCTGCTCAGTCAGTTATGCTTCCAGCTATTTGTTACTACTCCGATCCTGTTACCCAGCTCTGCTTGTTTCACTGCCTAACACTGTTTTCCTCTCCGCTACAGTTCTGCCTGCTCTTACTCCGGTCTCCTGTCCCACGTTTCGTCATCCTGCTGATCTGTCCTGGATTCCCCACTCCACTACTCCCTTGGATTCCTCCCCGAACCTGCTTACCCTCTCAACCCCCCTGGTCTCCAGCACCAGCCTCCTCACCTGGTCTCCAGCAACCCGTCCGAGCTCCCCCTGACCTGCACTCCACCTTCCCCCTATGTTACAATAAATACCTTGGTTACGTCATCCACGTCTCCCTGCATGAGTCTGCTCTTGGTTTCAACACAAATCAAAATATATTTTACATTTGAGATTCTTCAAATAGCCACCCTTAGCCTTAATGACAGCTTTGAACACTTGACATTCTCTCAACCAGCTTCACCTGGAATGCTTTTCCAACTGTCTTGAAGGAGTTCCCAAATATGCTGAGCACTTGTTGGCTGCTTCTCCTTCACTCTGCAGTCCAACTCATCCCAAACCATCTCAAATTGGGTTGAGGTCAGGGGATTGTGGAGGCCAGGTCATCTGATGCAGCACTCCATCACTCCCTTTCTTGGTCAAATAGCCCTTACACAGCCTAAAGGTGTGTTTTGAATCATTGTCCTGTTGAAAAACAAATGATAGTCCCACTAAGTCAAACCAGATGGAAAGGCGTATCGCTGCAGAATGCTGTGGTAGCCATGCTGGTTAAGTGTGCCTTGACTTCTAAATAAATCACCAACAGTGTCACCAGCAAAGCACCCCCAGTGAATGCTGTCACCACAGCTCTCTCTGGAGGGTGGTAGGGTGAAGGAGTCTTGGGTACTGTCACCACACTTATGGAACCATTGATACTCAGTATTCCACTGTCCCCATTCACTGACACCCAATACATGCAGGACTAGGATAAGGCATGTGAGGCTGTAATACACTACATTTTGAAGATTAGTTAATTTAACAAAGAATTAGAGGTTTGAAGAAGAGGTTGAGGTGGGCAACCACCCAAACCCCAATAGGCCTAAGTCAAATTACAGTTAACAGTTGATTTGCTCATCATTACATTATTAAGGAGAATATATTGTACTGCATGTTCTCTGTGTGTGTGTGTGTGTGTGTGTGTGTTTGTCTGTGTGTGTATGTGTGCGTGTGCGTGTGCGTGTGCGCGTGCGCGTGAGCGTGTGCGCGTGTGCGTGTGCGTGTGTGTGTGTGTGTGTGTGTGTATGTGTGTAGGGAAAGTCTAACGGTGTGAAAATGTGTTGATGAAACTTTCGGGAGAGTAGAATAGACTTTTCCGAACCCCATGCTCCTTCAACTTGCTTTACGGTACATCAGCCCCGAGCTCCTGCAATATCTCTCTTTGCCTTTGAAGTTTGCCCCTTCTGGTGGATTATAATGTTCTGCAGGAACTACTGCGATGAGGAGCCACCTGTAAACAGCAATCTCTCTCTTTCCAAACCTTGTTCTGAATAGTCTATTGTTGGTATATTGCTCTTAAACTGTTTAGGAACTTTGAACATGACCTTTTTGAGTTATAAATTACTTTGTACAATGCCATTTTGATTTATAAATGTCATGAACAGCTACATAAAAACTATGAGTATCCCAAAATATATATTGCAAAAGTGTTGACGATGTAAATAAAGACATGTAGGTTGACAGTTGTCATTAGATGTTGATAAATGTTCACTTAAATCCTTATCATCACAGTAAAATGTACATTTTATTCTTGTTGCTTTTTGGGGGGAGTGAAGTTTGGCATTGAGGCTAGAGACAGGACTTATCTGTTAGATTGTGCTGTCGTACCACGTCGGTTTATAAAAAGCAACATTGATTAGTGTGTTTCTTTGAACAAACACAAGGCTGGCTGTGGTGAATCATTAACACATCACTGGAGGCCTTCAGCATCTGTTTGAGAGTCCCACAGTGTCAAGACTGACTTCCAACCATCCACATTTTCTCTTCCTCCTCCTCTCCCTTTTCCTCCACAGTGGCTGGAATAAAGTAGGGATTTCGGGGAGGTTTAGAGTGAGTCAGCTGACAATGGATGGAACAGAGAGGCCAGACGGACCATTCTATTTTGCTAGGTCATAAAGGCAACTGTGGTATGTATTCATGGATGCCAAGGGAAGCCAGGCTTCCCCAAAACATTGCCCCAGAAAAAAAGGAAATAATGTGTCTTTCCTCTCTCTTGTGTTCCATAAATTTCCTTCAATTCACAATGTGTCTCACCGAAGAAAGCATCCAAGCAAGGATAAACAGCAAAACTTTGTCTCAGTATGTGTGGCCCATGTATCTGATGCTGTCTGATCAAAAAGAGTATGAAATTGTTGTCGCACATAGCATTGAATGGAAGGGAAGCCAGTGAGTAATTGGTTTCCCTTGATATAAAAAATTTAAAAAAGCCAATCAGAGTTGAGCTAAACTAAGTGTGCTCAACTGTGTACGGTCCTGGCACGTTTCTGGGTGAATCTACTTGCACACACACACACACACACACACACACACACACACACACACACACACAAACACACACACACACACACACACACACACACACACACACACACACACACACACACACACACACACACACACACACACACACACACACACACATAGGTGATAGGATGATGTTGAAATGGTGCTGGAATAGTGGGGGCAGCTCCTGTTTTCTTTGTGACTTGCTGTAACTCCCTGTGGTTCTAAATCAATAATTGTTTAGTGGTCCAAAAATGTGGGAAACATTAACTTGCTCGACCATGTAACTGTTTGTTTTGTGGCCTTCACCGGACATACGTTGCTCTAAGGTTTCGTGATGAAACAAAGGTGTGGTTGAATTTATTCTGCCACTGTGTGTTTTTATTGTTTTGGGCTTAGGCCTATACGGTGCATTCGGAAAGTATTCAGACCCCTTGACATTTTCCACATTTTGTTACGTTACAGCCTTATTCAAATTAATTTTTTATTTTTATTATCTACACATCTAGTACCCCATAATGACAAAGTGGAAACAGGTTTTTTGACATTTTTGCAAATTTATAACAAATAAAAAACATAAATATTTACTTAAGTATACAGACCCTTTTGCTATTAGTCTCAAAATGGAGATCAGATTCATACTGTTTCCATTCATCATCCTTGAAATGTTTCTAAAACTTGATTGGAGTCCACCTGTGGTAAATTCAATTGATTGGACAAGATTTGGAAAGGCACATGTCTGTCTTTATAAGGTTCCATAGTTGACAGTGCATGTCAGAACAAAAACCAAGCCATGAGGTCGAAGGAATTGGCCGTAGAGCTCAGAGACAGGATTGTGTCGAGGCACAAGCAGGGTGGTGGCAGCATCATGTTTATCAGCAGCAGGGACTGGGAGACTAGTCAGGATCGAGGGAAAGATGAATGGAGCAAAGTCCAGAGAGATCCTTGATGAAAACCTGCTCCAGAGCGCTCAGGACCTCAGACTGCGGCGAAGGTTCACCTTCCAACAGGGCGACAACCCTAAGCGCACAGCCAAGATAACGCATGAGTGGCTTCGGGACAAGTCTCTGAATGTCCGTGAGTGGCCCAGACCATGATCGAACATCTCTGGAGAACCCTGAAAATAGCTGTGCAGCGACGCTCCCCATCCAACCTGACAGAGCTTGAGATCTGCAGAGAAGAATTGAAGAAACTCCTCAAATACAGGTTTGCCAAGTGTGTAGCCTCACACCCAAGAAGACTCGAGGCTGTAATCGCTGCCAAAAGTGCTTTATTAACAAAGTAGTGAGTAAACGGTCTGAATACTTAAGTAAATGTGATATTTCCGTTTTTTTTTATATATATATATACATTTGCAAAATTTTCCAAAAAACTGTTTTTGCTTTGTCGTTTTGGGGTATTGTGTGACAATTGATGAGGGAAAAAAACTATTGAATACATTTTAGAAAGTAACATAACAAAACGTGGAAATAGTCACAGAGTCTGAATACTTCCGAATACACTGTATATCACGATGGCAAGGGATATGAAGTAACAGGTTATAGAGCAGACAACACCATTATCACAACACCTACACTGTAGGTTTAAATATGGCAGTGATTTTACCCACGCTACTGAAAGGCAATGACGACATTTCAATTTCACAAGTCCAGTCAGCAGGAAGCTCCATAGGGCTCTTGTCAACAGGTGTGCACTGTATAGAATAGGGTGTCATTTGGGACACGGTCCTAGAGTCTTGGAATGCTGAGGTGACCCGAAGATGAGAAGCAGCATCACATTTTCCTCCATCGAATGCCAACATGCACACACCTCAGATCGACATTTATGGCATGTTCATGCTGCACCTTAGCCCAGGGCTAAGGGTCTCCTTAGATGAGATGAGATGGCCATGGCAGAACATTGATTTTGTTGTCACAGAACCATATCTGTGTGGATCTTGAGGTATGTTTTGGGTCATTGTCTTGTTGGAAAGTCCATCTTCGACCAACTCCCAGCCTTCTGACAGAGGAAACCAGAATGTCAGCCAAAATTGCCTGATACTTGATGGAATTCATTATGCCATCAATCTTAACCTGTGCCCCTGGACCTCTGGAATTAAAACAGCCACAAAACATCACTGACCCACCACCATATTTCACCGTGGGTATGAGTTGTCTCTCCTTGTATGCATCTCTGTTTCGACACCAAACATGCAGATGCTGTATCAGACCAAAACGTAAAAGTTTGGTCTCATCTGCCCAGAGCACCTTCTTCCAGTCATAATTTAAGTGACGTTTGGCAAACTCCAAGTGCTTGTGTCTGTCTTGGGGTCAGAAAGGGCTTTCTTCTGGAAACCTGATGGTGCTTTTTGAAACCTGGTGACCCCAAGATGGCACCAAGGCCTGCAAATGTTTGATTCTTGGAAATTGAAAAAAAAAGTGATTCTTGGGGATTGTGGCTTCTCTCGCCATCCTCCTCCCTTTCCGGGGGGGCAAAATGCATTTAGTTTTCAACTGTTCCATAACTTTAGCATTTTTTAATAATTGCCCTGACAGTGCTCAGTGGTATATCCAATCGTTTGTGGATCTTCTTGTAGCCATTACCAAATTTATGAAGGTCTACAACCATCTGTCTTTTTTAACTGCCAGTTCATTTTGTTCTTCATGGTGTTGGATGACAGAGGGATATTGCATGTGTGATACCTCATTTTTATACCCTAGTGAAACAGGAAGTGATGTAATGGCTCAATATAGTTCCTTAAGACTAAGATAAACTTCAATAAGTGGAATTTAATTCCTGGTTTAATTTTGGTAGATGTTATTTACAATAATCTTTAAGGGTGCCATTAATTGTGAAACCTTGATTTGGAGGACATTGATTTTTAATTAAATCAATAAATGTTTTTGTGGGTTCCATTGAAGCAGCAATAAAGTACAGTATTTCTCACATGTTGGTATTTTGAGTTTATCTCCATAATTATATTATTAATATTTTTTAAGTATCATTAGTGCATTGCCAGTCAGGGGTGCCAGTATTTTCGGAGCCCACTGTAGCTATCCATGATGATAATATTGTTGCATGATTTTGCTTGGATCAGAAAATGTGTATTGATGTCTCGTCTGTGCACAGAATTCTCTGCACATGGGCGAGATCGCATTTCAAAAGTGGAACATTGGCAGACAAATCACAGATAGAACAACGAGCCAATCATTTCACAGGATGTATAAATGTGAAGCATCCGGTTGGCGTTTCCACTCTTTACCAAATATGGTGATGAGAGGAAGCCCAGTGGCCAGCAGTGGGAGAAGGCTGATATTCTACTAATAATCTCCTCAATTAAACATTTGATCTCAATACAGTTTTCTGTTTCCAAAACTGGAATCTGTAACAAACCAAGTGAACTACATTTTGTAGACATTACCCTTACCAAAGTTTTTTAAAATGCCGTTGTTTAGAAGGAGTGCAAGGGCGAATTGAGATATTGAGCCCTTCGCACTTCACAGTGTAGGCGTTCCTTAGCGGAAATATGCAAATAAATGCTAGAACGTGCCAATAGGATCTCGCTAGCTCGTGCTTGACTCTGTCAACCTCCTTGCTTATTCTGTCCATTGGACAGACAGGCTCTGGTCTATCTTGGGTTAGTTATAATAAATCTTTGGGAAGACAGCAAGGTTTATGCAAACCATCACTGTTGGAAATCAAAAGCTAGGGTAGAAGCAGGAGGAAATCATGTGTTAATACATGTTTTATTGCTTATGCATTGTACACGTCAGAGGTAGAATGTTGGTCGCGTGTTGTGTTTATCCATTAGAATTCAGATGGAATACAAGTGTGAATCCTTAGCCCAGGGCTAAAGCTTAGCACACGGTTAACAAATTGTGTAAACACAGGATGAGCTAGCCCAGGGCCAGTCTAACCTGGGGAACAATGCAGTGTGAAAAGGCCTTTAGACTACTTAACAATGTATTAGGCACCAGCTGTAGTCCACCATTAGACAATGCAACAGATCATATGTTTATTCTCTACAAGTGCTGAGCCCGCCATTCAAAACATGTACACAGGCACACACACAGACACACACACACACACACACAGACACACACACACACACACACAGACACACACACACACACAGACACACACAGACACACACACACACACAGACACAGACACACACACACAGACACTCACACAGACACACACACACACACACAGACACAGACACACACACACAGACACTCACACAGACACACAGACACACACACACACACACACAGACACACAGACACACACACACAGACACACACACACACACACACAGACACACACACAGACACACACACACACACAGAAACACAGACACACACACACACACACACAGACACACACACACAGACACACACACACACACACACACACACACACACACAGTACTGTAAGCAAAATGTAAAGAACCCAATTCATAATCTTCTTACTTTATAATTGTATGAGTGTGAGCAGTTGAATGATTGGTGTGAGGCTGCACTACACTATTCGATTCAATAAGCTGTTTGAACGTAAATGAGCTCTCAGAACACAAAACATCAAAAGACGTTTTTAGACAGTTCCTCTGAACACTACGGTCAAAATCTTGAATTGAGCAGCTAACCAGAAAACTACAATCAAATATTTATATTTGAAGAACATAAATAGCTTTTTGGTTATTCAAATCCTTAATGAGACAAAACGTGCTCTTCACACAGTTACAGCACACACCGTTAGACATGCAGTGCCTTCAGAAAGTATTTATACCCCTTGACTTATTCTACCTTTTGTTGTGTTACAGCCTGAATTCAAAAATGAATTACATGTGTATTTTTGTCACCCATCTACACACACAGTCAACCAGGCACTGGAAACGGTGACTCGGCCGTCTTCGGCGACTCTCGGGGAAACCTCGGGTAGCCTCAGTTTCTCATCGTGGTCATCGGGGACTTCCGGGATGCCTCGGAGGTGAGGTGGAATCATTGGATGGGCGAGCTAAATCGAATCTCCTCTCCCTCTGTCGTTCCCGTAATCGCCCTTCGATCCTGATGGTCAAGGCGATGAGGAAATCAAAATCCATCGGTAATTCCCGGGATGCAAGCTCATCCTTGACCTCCTCCGAGACTCCGTGTAGGAACACTTCGAATAGCGCTTCCTGCTTCCAGGCAGTCTCAGCTGCCAAAGTGCAGAAATCCAATGCAGTCTGCCACATTGCGGGAGTCCTGCCGAAGCTGAAGTAGCTTCCGAGCAGCCTCTGTCCCGGAGAATGGGGCATCAAAAATCTTCTTGACCTCTCCCACAAACTCCTCCAGACTGACGCATATGGCCGGCTGTTGCTCCCATACAGCCCAGGCGAGCGCCCTCCCGGACATCAGCGTGATAAGGTACACTATCTTAGAGAGATCCGAGGGAAAGGAGGGTTGCTGAAACTCGAAGATGAGGGCACAATGAGCTGCAAATGACTGACAGATGCCCGGCTCACCATTGAAGCGTTCCTTTGGAGGTAAGCGGGGCTCCCGGAATGGTGGAGTGACCGGTGAGGTGGTGCTGCTAACAGCCAAGTTACTGAGGGGCTGTGAGGTTACCGTCGTAGTAGGCTGCCTCCCAGCCAACCCCGCAGAATTGCTCCAGCAAGATGTCCAACACCTGTTCATGGCGTTCCGCCAAGGTTCTGGACCCCCACTATAAGGCCATGAAGCAATTCCTCATGCCTCCCAATGGTTGCTCCTTGGAAAGAGATGGCGTTGCATAGCTGGTCCGAGTCTGCTGGGTCAGTCATGGCCAGTTCGTACTATCATGTTTCAGGTAAGACCCAGATGCAGACAACGTCGAAGTAACAACAGTTTATTAAATCGAACAGGAGCAGGCAAAAGGCAGGTCAAGGGCAGGCAGGGGTCAGTAATCCAGATAGGTGGGGCAAAGGTACAGAACGGCAGGCAGGCTCATGGTCAGGGCAGGCAGAATGGTCAACACCGGGAAAACTAGAAAACAGGAATAATCGACAGACAGGAGCAGAGGGAAAACCGCTGGTTGGCTTGACGAAACAAAACAAACTGGCAACAAACAAACACAGAACACAGGTATAAATACACAGGGGATAATGGAGAAGATGGGCAATAGCCTGTCTGCCACTCTGTACCTCCTGGACTCTGATCTGTTTTTGACCTTTTGCCTGTCCACGACAATTTCCTTGCCTACTTCCTTTTGCATTAATAAACATTGTAAGACTCCAACCATCTGCCTCATGTGTCTGCATCTGGGTCTCGCCTTGTGTCGTGATACAGTGATGTGTTGTGTTGGATTTGCCCTAAAGGTTGAAGGGCAAATCCAAGGTTGAATCTGTGTTTGAAATTCAGTTCAGTTCTCGACTGAGGGACCTTACAGATAAGTGTATGTGTGTAGTACATAGATGAGATAGTCATTCAAAAATCAAGTTAAACACGATTATGGCACAAAGAGTGAGTCTATGCAACTTATGTCACTTGTTAAGCACATGTTTCTGTAGGCTTGTCATAGTCAAAACAACGGGATATAATTCTTATTGACTCAAGACATTTCAGCTATTCATTTGTTCTTCATTTGAAAAAAACATAACTCCACTTTGACAGTATGGGGTATTGTGTGTAGGCCAGTGACACAAAATGTGGTAAAACGCAGCAACATTTAGAAAACGTCAAGGGGTGAGAATACTTTCTGAAGGCACTGTAAGTATGCCTCATTTGATTACATCACAATTTTCCACCCATGTGATGCAGACATCATACCACATATGAGAGAAACAGTCAGTATAGGACAGTAATTATAAACGGGTTCAAGCCCTGAATGCTGTTTGGCTGACAGCCGTGGTATATCAGACAGTATACCATGGGTATGTAAAACATGTATTTTTACTGCTCTAATTACGTTGGTAACCAGTTTATAATAGCAATAAGGACCCTCAGGGGTTTGTGTTGCGTTGTGCCTAAGAACAGCCCTTAGCCGTGGTATATTGGTCATCTACCACACCCCCTCATGTCTTATTAATTAAACAGAGTACTCTTTTTGATTGAACATGGGTAATGTATTTACCTGGTCGTCCATTGTAGATAAGTCAATAGACATCGTTGCTGAAGTTGTGAAATGAAATGCCCGTATCCTGCCCTCTGTTATCTGCTTCCCTTTCTATTCCACCCAGATGTACTTCCTGGTCCAGTCAGGGGACTATTCATCACCTTGACCTGGTATCTCGGCCACCTGGACTCCACCGCTCCCTCCGCTATAGTACCGGAGCAGCGGTACGGGGCCTGTACACTCTGCAGCCCTAAAGCAGCCGCACGCAGTGCCACAGCCCCTCAGGCCCAACAGAGTACACCACACAGCCCCTCAGGCCCAGCAGAGTACACCACACAGTAACGCAAGCCCAACAGAGTACACCACACAGTAATTTATACCAGGTATGGTGATTTATACCAGGTATGGTGATTTATTCCAGGTATGGTAATTTATGCCATACCAGGTATGGTGATTTATGCCAGGTATGGTGATTTATACCAGGTATGGTAATTTATGCCAGGTGTGGTGATTTATACCAGGTATGGTGATTTATGCCAGGTATGGTGATTTATACCAGGTATGGTGATTTATACCAGGTATGGTGATTTGTACCAGGCATGATGATTTATACCAGGCGTGGTGATTTATACCAGGTATGGTGATTTATGCCGGGTATGGTGATTTATACCAGGTATGGTGATTTATACCAGGTATGGTGATTTATGCCAGTTATGGTGATTTATACCAGATATGGTGATTTATACCAGGTATGGTGATTTATGCCAGGTATGGTGAATTATGCCAGGTATGGTGATTTATACCAGGTATGTTGATTTATGCCAGGTATGGTGATTTATGCCAGGTATGGTGATTTTACCAGTTTTGGTGATTTATGCTAGGTGTGGTGATTTTTCCAGGTGTGGGGATTTATGCCCGGTATGGTGATTTGTACCAGGTATGGTGATTTATACCATACCAGGTATGTTGATTTATGCCAGGTATGGTGATTTATGGCAGGTATGGTGATTTATACCAGTGTTGGTGATTTATGCCAGGTGTGGTGATTTTTCCAGGTATGGTGATTTATGCCAGGTATGGTGATTTATGCCAGGTGTGGTGATTTTTCCAGGTATGGTGATTTATGCCAGGTGTGGTGATTTTTCCAGGTATGGTGATTTATACCAGGTATGGTTATTTATACCAGGTGTGGTGATTTATACCAGGTATGGTGATTTAT
Source organism: Oncorhynchus clarkii lewisi (assembly GCF_045791955.1). Taxonomy (NCBI): domain Eukaryota; kingdom Metazoa; phylum Chordata; class Actinopteri; order Salmoniformes; family Salmonidae; genus Oncorhynchus; species Oncorhynchus clarkii. The sequence goes on from NC_092152.1 coordinate 10,473,437, forward strand.
GCCAGGTATGGTGATATTTCCAGGTATGGTGATTTATGCCAGGTATGGTGATTTATGCCAGGTGTGGTGATTTTTCCAGGTATGGTGATTTATGCCAGGTGTGGTGATTTTTCCAGGTATGGTGATTTATACCAGGTATGGTTATTTATACCAGGTGTGGTGATTTATACCAAGTATGGTGATTTATGCCAGGTATGGTGATTTTTCCAGGTATGGTGATTTATGCCAGGTATGGTGATTTATGCCAGGTGTGGTGATTTTTCCAGGTATGGTGATTTATGCCAGGTGTGGTGATTTTTCCAGGTATGGTGATTTATACCAGGTATGGTTATTTATACCAGGTGTGGTGATTTATACCATGTGTGGTGATTTAAACCAGGTATGGTGATTTATACCAGGTGTGGTGATTTATACCAGGTGTGGTGATTTTTCCAGGTGTGGTGATTTATGCCAGGTGTGGTGATTTATACCAGGTGTGGTGATTTATGCCAGGTGTGGTGATTTTTGCCAGGTGTGGTGACTTTAGCCAGGTGTAGTGATTTATGCCAGGTGTGGTGACTTTAGTCAGGCGTGGTGATTTACACCAGGTATGGTGATTTATACCAGGTATGGTGATTTATACCAGGTATGGTGATTTATGCCAGGTATGGTGATTTATACCAGGTATTGTGATTTATACCAGGTGTGGTGATTTATACCAGGTATTGTGATTTATACCAGGTATGGTGATTTATACCAGGTGTGGTGATTTTTTCCAGGTGTGGTGACTTTAGCCAGGTGTGGTGATTTACACCAGGTATGGTGATTTATAGCAGGTATGGTGATTTATACCAGGTATGGTGATTTATGCCAGGTATGGTGATTTATACCAGGTATGGTGATTTATACCAGGTATGGTGATTTATAGCAGGTATGGTGATTTATACCAGGTATGGTGATTTATGCCAGGTATGGTGATTTATAGCAGGTATGGTGATTTATACCAGGTATGGTGATTTATACCAGGTATGGTGATTTATACCAGGTGTGGTGATTTATACCAGGTATGGTGATTTATACCAGGTATGGTGATTTATGCCAGGTGTGGTGATTTATACCAGTTATTGTGATTTATACCAGGTATGGTGATTTATGCCAGGTATGGTGATTTATACCAGTTATTGTGATTTATACCAGGTATGGTGATTTATGCCAGGTGTGGTGATTTATACCAGGTATGGTGATTTATACCAGGTATGGTGATTTATACCAGGTGTGGTGATTTATGCCATGTGTGGTGACTTTAGCCAGGTGTAGTGATTTATGCCAGGTGTAGTCATTTATGCCATGTGTGGTGACTTTAGCCAGGTGTAGTGATTTATGCCAGGTGTAGTCATTTATGCCAGGTGTGGTGATTTATGCCAGGTATGGTGACTTTAGCCAGGTGTAGTGATTTATGCCAGGTGTAGTCATTTATGCCATGTGTGGTGACTTTAGCCAGGTGTAGTGATTTATGCCAGGTGTGGTGACTTTAGCCAGGTGTAGTGATTTATGCCAGGTGTGGTGACTTTAGGCAGGTGTAGTGATTTATGCCAGGTGTGGTGACTTTAGCCAGGTATGGTGATTTATACCAGGTATGGTGATTTATGCCAGGTATGGTGATTTATACCAGGTATGCTGATTTATACCAGGTATGGTGATTTATACCAGGTATGGTGATTTATGCCAGGTATGGTGATTTATACCAGGTATGGTGATTTATACCAGGTGTGGTGATTTATACCAGGTATGTTGATTTATACCAGGTATGGTGATTTATACCAGGTATGGTTATTTCGATGAAGGATATTGTATGTAGGGTATGTGAAGCACTGTAGTCCTAACAGTCCTTTTCCCATAAACACATTTAAATCTAGTCCTAGCCTTGAAAAATTATTTCAATGGAGATTCTCCACCGGGTTTGCTTTTACTGTAGTAGGTATGGTGTCCCTGTTGCTGGTAGCATGTGCTTGGGCTTAGTAAGTAGCATGTGCTTGGACTTAGTAAGGAGTTGACGAATTTTACATGAACCATTGTGTTGGCTTTATCGATCCGCTCAGTCTCTATTGTCCACGGGACTATTGTTGTAGGTAATTAGCTGATCACAGAGCTGTTTGTGCTGTTTTGCCAACTCATTGTCAGGTGTGATGCTCTGCAGTGGAATGTGCAATGCCAAGCTCAAACGTGGCAAATCTTGTTTTCACTTTACCTCACTTCATACTGTAGGTGTATAATGACTACCCAGTGCAGGAGTGCAATGCAGATTAAATATATTTATGTACAGTACATGTTTATGTATAACCTAGTCATTGACGTTTCCACCGTTACGCTGTCAGTGGAGGCTGCTGAAGGAAGGACGGCTCATAATAATGGCTGAAACGGTGCAAATGGAATGGCACATTCCATTTGGAAACCATGGAAACCATGTGTGTATTTGATTCAGTTCCACTAATTCCACTCCAGTCATTACTCTACGTTTGTTTATTCCATGTGTAACTCTCTGTTGTTTGTGTCGCAGTTGTAAATGAGAACTTGTTCTCAACTGGCCTACCTGGTTAAATAAAGGTGAAATAAAAAATAAATAAAACAAATTACCATAAGCCCGTCCTCCCCAATTAAGATACCACCAACCTCCTGAGAATGGTATTCATATTAGGACAGCCTCAATTTCAGCAGGACTTGAGGCTGTCCTAATATGGACACCGTACACCATGGTGATGCACTGAGGAGCTGTGTTGAATAAGTAACGAAAATAGTCTAATCTATGTTTAATCACCTGATTTACCATCACCACCTGATAGTTCAAATGCAAGACTATGATTATGTCTAATTAGTACCGTATTAATGATAAACGTTACCATCCTGTTTGGGGCCTTGCTATACCAAGGGTTCCAAGTGAACAATGGCACTTTCAAGCATTAAAGTAATTTCCATTTTAAGGGGCAATCTGGGACTCCTACATACATTTTGGGAATTTATTTTATGCCATGGATTGGTCAGTCCTTATATCCATAGCTTTGTCTATTAATTTGAGAGTAGTTACATTTCTAGAGCCCCATCCCTAAAAAGTGACTGAGTAAATGTTTGTTATTGTTTTAACTGCAGATTGCTCCTTTAACATCCAAAAAGGTGATTCATATCATTGACCCTATCTTGAATTATTCTAAAAAGCACAGGGATGATAATGGCGCTGGATAGGATGGCTGACGTTTTACGTGCTCCTAACCAACTGTGTTCATTTATTAATTTTTTTGCGTTGTTTGTAACTTATTCTTTAACTTATTTTGTACATAATGCTGCTGCTACCGTCTCTTATGACCGTAAATATCTTCTGAACATCTGAACAGCGATTACTCACCACGAACTGGTAGAAGCTTTTTCCTTTAACGAGCCCGACGAGTCTGATGTGCAGGATATACTGCTTTCCTGGGAACAGGCCCAAATCCCTGTCATTTGTGTGGAGAGAAAATTAAGAAAAAGGGGGCGAAAGTCGGGCTGCCTTCTGAGAATCTCAATATTAGCTGTAGACCACACTATCTACCTAGAGAGTTTTCATCTGTATTTTCCGTAGCTGTCTACATACCACCACAGACTGATGCTGGCACTAAGACCGCACGCAATGAGCTGTATACCACCATAAGCAAACAGTAAAATGCTCATCCAGAGGCGCCGCTCCTAGTGGCCGGGGACTTTAATGTAGGGAAACTTAAATTAGTTTTGCCAAATTTCCACCACCATGTTAAATGTGCAACCAGAGAGGAAGAAACTCTAGACCACCTTTAGTCCACATACAGAGACGCATACAAAGCTCTGCCTCACCTTCCTTTTGACAAAGTGATCAGGTGAAGCAGATGCTAAGCTACAGGACTGTTTTGCTAGCACAGACTGGAATATGTTCCTTGGATTCTTCCAATGGCATTGAGGAGTACACCACATCAGTCACTGGCTTCATCAATAAGTGCATCGATGACGTCATCCCCACAGTGACTGTACGTACATACCCCAACCAGAAGCCGTGGATTACAGACAACATCCACATTGAGCTAAAGGGTAGAGCTGCCGCTTTCAAGGAGTGGGACTCTAACCCAGAAGCTTAAAAGAAATCCCGCTATGCCCTCCGACGAACCATCAAACAGGCAAAGCATCAATACAGGACTAAGATCGAATCGTACTACACCAGCTCCAATGCTCCTCAGATGTGGTAGGGTTTGCAAACCATTACAGACTACAATGGGAAGAACAACCGAGAGATGCCCAATAACACCAGCCAACTAGATAAGCTAAATTACTTCTATGCTCACTTCGAGGCAAGTAACACTGAAACATGCATGAAAGCATCAGCTGTTCCCGGACGACTGTGTGACCACGCTCTCCGTAGCCGATGTGAGCAAGACCTTTTAACAGGTCAACATTTACAAGGCCGCAGGGCCAGACGAATTACCAGGACATGTACTCATATCATGCGCAGACTAACTGGCATGTGTCTTCACTGACATTTTCAACCTCTCCTTGACAGAGTCTGTAATACCTGTATGTTTCAAGCAGACCACCACAGTCCCTTGCCCAAGAAAGAGAAGGTAACCTGCCTAAATGACTACCACCCTGTAGCACTCACGTTGGTAGCCATGAAGTGCTTTGAAAGGCTGGTCATGGCTCACATCAACACCATCATCCCAGAAATCCTAGACCTACTCCAATTTGCATACCGCCCTAACAGATCCACAGATGATGCAATCTCTATTGCACTCCACACTGCCCTTTCGCACCTGGACAAAAGAAACACCTATGTGAGAATGCCATTAATTGACTACAGCTCAGCGTTCAACACCATAGTACCCTCAAAGCTCATCACTAAGCTAAGGACCCTGGGACTAAACACCTCCCTCTGCAACTGGATCCTATACCTCCTGACGGGCCGCCCCCAGGTGGTGAGGGTAGGCAACAACACATCTGTCACGCTGATCCTCAACACAGGGGCGGCCCGAGCCATAAAACTGCTGAACAATTCGGACTCCCCCCCCCTTTGATTTTACACTGCTGCTACTCGCTGTTTATTATCTATGCATAGTCACTTTACCCCTACCTACATGTACAAATTACCTCGCCTGACCTGTGACCTGTATACATACAATGTATACATGTATACATTGACTTTGTATTTGGCATCGGTATTGTTTTTTTATTGTTATTTTTCATGTTATTTTATACTTTAGTCTATCTAGTAAATATTTAAACGTTATATCCTGAACGATATTGTTGGTCTATGGATTAGACTCATGTGACAAATACATTTTGATTTGATCATCAACTAGATTCAGCCACGGGCCTATTTTTTTTGAGCCAATGGTCAGGGGGCCGGAACATAATTACAAATATTTTGTAGACTGCAAATTGCCTGCAAGAATCTCTAACGGATATAATATTTGACTAAAACATAATATCTTCAAACCTTTCTTACATTTGTATATGATCACGTCTGTCTATTATTCATGGGAATACTTGGGAACCGATATCCAAAAGGAAAATCACTTGGAGCTGCTTTCCTGGTATTTTTACAGTCTTTTATGTCCATTAATGAAAATTCTAAAGAAAAAAAAGATATATATTACCCACCATCAAGGCAAAGGGTGACTACTTTGAAGAAGCTCAAATAGTAAATATATTTTGATTTGTTTAACACTTTTTTTGGTTACAGCATGATTACATATGTGTTATTTCATAGTTATGATGTCTTCACTATTATTCTACAATGCAGAAAATAGTTCAAATAAAGAAAAACCCTTGAATGAGTAGGTGTGACCAAACTTTTTACTGCTACTGTATATTACATTTTTGTTGCTCAGAATACTAGGGGGGACAAATAAAACCACCCCCGTGCCAAATTCGGCCCACAGGCCGCAGTTGGGGAGCCCTGCTGTAACGTATACCATACAGTGTTTAACAGATAAAGCATTGCTGTGGAAACAAAGAGAACGGCAATAGTTTGGATCTTCATTAGAACACAGTTGTGGTGTTTCTCTGACCAATTACTTCTAATAAAAGAATGTGTTGATGAGGCCCACACACATGCACAAACACACACACAAATACACATACGCACACTCACACACACGAGTGCATGTTCACAGGTCAGAGAGAGTCTTGAGCTTCACATATAGATGTGTCAACAGATGCCTCAGTTAATGACCACAGTTGACTGAATGATGCCGACAACTGACTTTCTCACCCAGAATGTGTGAACAGAATCGTGTTGATGAGAGATAACACTGTCGTATGCTGGCGTTGGTGATTTGGCCTGTGTTTGGTATTTGGATAAGTAGGTTTGGAAAGGTCATTCATGGGGTGTATTTACTAGAAACCAAACAGAAGCAAACGAGACAAAATGGGGAGGGACCTTTTTGTTGCGAAACATTTTCCGTTGCAATTTTTTCCCAACGTGTCACGTTCGTTAGAATAATGGTCAGACCAAGACGCAGAGCGATATGAGTTCCACATACTTTATTATTAGTGAAACTTAACAAAACAAAACAACAAAAAATAAACGAACAAACCGTGACTACTGAGGTGCTAAGTGCACTAACTCCAAACATAAACAATATCCCATAACCCACAAGTGGAAAAATGCAACTTAAGTATGATCCCCAATTACAGACAATGATTACCAGCTGCCTCTAATTGGGAATCATACAAAAACCCTAACATGGAAAATAAACCTAGAACCCCACATGGAAATAATAAACTAGACTAAAACCTCTAGTCACGCCCTGACCTACTCTACCATAGAAAATACAGGCTTTCTATGGTCAGGAAGTGACACGATGGTTGCTATGGTGTGCGCTAATGAACACAGCCCTGGCCGATGTAAGCTGTTAACCACAGCCGCAGAGAATAAAACATTGTGACAAAAATAATGACAAGCATAATTAAAACATTTCAACGTACATTACGAGACATGGGTGGACAACGTATTCACCTGAGTAAACAGGGTTACAGTAAACACAAAGTAGATGGTGTGACAGTGATTATACAATGTAACTTGAACACAACACTGGGTTCATTCTGTCAACTGTCAATCAACCTTCAGGATATATATTTGAGTGAGTTTTTTTCCCCACACCTGAGCAGCCTTGTTTCACTGACAAAAACAAACTGAAAACATATAGTGTTCAGAGAAATAACAACACAATGTCAAAAATTGGTAGCCTAGTCAAATAATTAACATCCAATCACATTAACCGTTACTCTCTCACGGGAATTCCACTAACGGTCCGTATGTAGCCAAATGTAGCTGCTGCTCATGTTGGCGTCTGTACTGATGGCACCAAAGGCCATGACAGGGAGACATCGTGGAGGGGTAACGCGCGTGCGAGCAGATGCTCCCAACATCACTTGGGTACATTGCAGCATCCACCGAGAGGCTCTTGCTGCCAAGGGAATGCCTGACAACATGAAATACATTTTGGACACTACAGTGAAAATGGTTAACTTTGTTAAACAAGGCCCCTGAACTCTTGTGTATTTTCTGCACTATGTAATGATATGGGCCGCGACCATGTAACACTTTTACAACATACAGAAGTGCGCTGGTTATCAATGGGAAAATTATTGACAAGTTTATTTTTTATTGAGAGACAAGCTTAAAGTTTTCTTTACTGACCATCATTTTCACTTGTCTGACCGCTTGCATGATAATGAGTATCTCACACGACTGGCCAATCTGGGTGATGTTTTTTCTCGCCTGAATGATCTGAATCTAGGATTACAGGGACTCTCCGCAACTATATTCAATGTGCAGGACAAAATTGAGGCTTTGATTAAGAAGTTGGAGCTCTTCTCTGTCTGCATTAACAAGGACAACACACAGGTCTTTCCATCATTGTATACTTTTTTGTGTGCAAATTAACTCAAGCTTACGGACAATGTCAAATGTCACCTGAGTGAGTTGGGTTCGTTATCCCTTTCATTCCCTGCCTCCAGTCCACTTACCGATGTCTGAACAAGAGAGCCTCATCGAAATTGCAACAAGCGGTTCTGTGAAAATGTAATTGAATCAGAAGCCAGCGCCAGATTTCTGGATGGGGCTGCGTTCAGAGTATCCTGCCTTGGCAAATCGCGCTGTTAAGACACTAATGGCCTTTACAACCACGTACCTATGTGAGAGTGGATTCTCGGCCATCACTAGCATGGAAACAAGATTCAGGCACAGACTATGTGTGGAAAATGATTTAAGACTGAGACTCTCTCCAATACAACCCAATATAGCAGAGTTATGTACATCCCTTCAAACACACCCTTCTCATTAACCTGTGTGTGGTGAGATATTCACAATTTTCGATGAACAAATAAGGTTTTATATGTAAGATGGTTAAATAAAGAGCAAAATTATTGTTATTATATTATTATTTGTGCCCTGGTCCTATAAGAGCTCTTTGTCACTTCCCATGAGCCGGGTTGTGACAAAAACTCTATCTTATTTATTTTTTCATTTTTAATTTATTTCACATTTTTTTAACCAAGTAAGCCAGTTGAGAAAAAGTTATCATTTACAACTGCAACCTGGCCAAGATAAAGCAAATCAGTGTGACAAAAACAACAACACTGAGTTACACATGAACAATAACACAATAGAAAAGTAAAATAGAAAAATCTGGAAGTTGAATGTTTGAAGGGGTACGGGACTATATGTTTGGGAACCACTGCTCTATGCTAACAAGATCACAGTAAATACAGTGCCTTGCGAAAGTATTCGGCCCCCTTGAACTTTGCGACCTTTTGCCACATTTCAGGCTTCAAACATAAAGATATAAAACTGTATTTTTTTGTGAAGAATCAACAACAAGTGGGACACAATCATGAAGTGGAACGACATTTATTGGATATTTCAAACTTTTTTAACAAATCAAAAACTGAAAAATTGGGCGTGCAAAATTATTCAGCCCCCTTAAGTTAATACTTTGTAGCGCCACCTTTTGCTGCGATTACAGCTGTAAGTCGCTTGGGGCGCTATGTCTCTATCAGTTTTGCACATCGAGAGACTGACATTTTTTCCCATTCCTCCTTGCAAAACAGCTCGAGCTCAGTGAGGTTGGATGGAGAGCATTTGTGAACAGCAGTTTTCAGTTCTTTCCACAGATTCTCGATTGGATTCAGGTCTGGACTTTGACTTGGCCATTCTAACACCTGGATATGTTTATTTTTGAACCATTCCATTGTAGATTTTGCTTTATGTTTTGGATCATTGTCTTGTTGGAAGACAAATCTCCGTCCCAGTCTCAGGTCTTTTGCAGACTCCATCAGGTTTTCTTCCAGAATGGTCCTGTATTTGGCTCCATCCATCTTCCCATCAATTTTAACCATCTTCCCTGTCCCTGCTGAAGAAAAGCAGGCCCAAACCATGATGCTGCCACCACCATGTTTGACAGTGGGGATGGTGTGTTCAGGGTGATGAGCTGTGTTGCTTTTACGCCAAACATAACGTTTTGCATTGTTGCCAAAAAGTTCAATTTTGGTTTCATCTGACCAGCACCTTCTTCCACATGTTTGGTGTGTCTCCCAGGTGGCTTGTGGCAAACTTTAAACGACACTTTTTATGGATATCTTTAAGAAATGGCTTTCTTCTTGCCACTCTTCCATAAAGGCCAGATTTGTGCAATATACGACTGATTGTTGTCCTATGGACAGAGTCTCCCACCTCAGCTGTAGATCTCTGCAGTTCATCCAGAGTGATCATGGGCCTCTTGGCTGCATCTCTGATCAGTCTTCTCCTTGTATGAGCTGAAAGTTTAGAGGGACGGCCTGGTCTTGGTAGATTTGCAGTGGTCTGATACTCCTTCCATTTCAATATTATCGCTTGCACAGTGCTCCTTGGGATGTTTAAAGCTTGGGAAATCTTTTTGTATCCAAATCCGGCTTTAAACTTCTTCACAACAGTATCTCGGACCTGCCTGGTGTGTTCCTTGTTCTTCATGATGCTCTCTGCGCTTTTAACGGACCTCTGAGACTATCACAGTGCAGGTGCATTTATACGGAGACTTGATTACACACAGGTGGATTGTATTTATCATCATTAGTCATTTAGGTCAACATTGGATCATTCAGAGATCCTTACTGAACTTCTGGAGAGAGTTTGCTGCACTGAAAGTAAAGGGGCTGAATAATTTTGCACGCCCAATTTTTCAGTTTTTGATTTGTTAAAAAAGTTTGAAATATCCAATAAATGTTGTTCCACTTCATGATTGTGTCCCACTTGTTGTTGATTCTTCACAAAAAAATACAGTTTTATATCTTTATGTTTGAAGCCTGAAATGTGGCAAAAGGTCGCAAAGTTCAAGGGGGCCGAATACTTTTGCAAGGCACTGTAACTGATGTATCAAGGTTCCTATTGGAGCACATTATACATAACATTATTATTGCAGATATACACCACCCAAACACGTACCTTGAAATAACAAGCCAACACCCATAAGCTTCTTTCCACATCATTATGTTAATAAATATCTACCGTACATACAGTACAACTATATCAATGTGGAGAGGAGGTGAATACACCATAAACAACGCAGATATACAACACACACACACACACAATCACACACACACACGCACACGCACACAAACACAATCACACACACACACACACACACACACACACACACACACACACCATTTAATTATCTGAATCATCAATTGGAAAGACGGAGATGGGGTGGTGAATTTACATTTAAGACTTGTTTACACTGAACATGGCGTAATTGCTGTCCCTGACAGCTCAAGAGAGGGACAGTGGAGATATGTGAAGACACGTTCTGCATCCCAAATGGCACTCTATGAGCCCTGGTCAAAAGCAGTGCACTATAAAGGGAATCGGGTGTCATTTGGAACACACCCACTGTTGTGAGTGACACTAACGGTGGTATATTGATCCACAATGGCAAATGACAATGAGGTGAATTCCTCACCCAAACCTAGCGACTGAATGAGCTCTTTAACTTGAGATGGTATGAAAACAGCTAGACCTTAGTAAATAAGCCAATTATAATTACATTTCCAAAGCAATAGTAGTAGTAGCTCAGAAGACTCCCAGAATATAATTCTGGTAATTGGTCAAGGCAATGCCAGCATAATCCAGAGTTTAACTTTTAAGAGTCCATAGTCTTACAGAACCAATGGTAATTTAAATTGCCACTTTTTGCCGTTTTTTTTTGTGTGTGTTCATCTTACAGCTGTTTCCTACCATAGACAATGGGAGCAAGCCGTGCCCCTAACCCCCCCCCCCCCCCCTTGACACCCCCCAGTATTGACAGGTATGACTCAAAGGTCACACTGAGAGAGTATTGTGCAGTAATTACCATTAGGATTATCAGACCTGCTTTGGTTGTCAGAAAGCTAAGCCTTGTACTCTTCCCCGACTTTTAATTACAATAACGGGGGGGGGGGGGGGGGGGAAATAGAAATGACACTACAAAAGAGCCTCGTATCAGCTGGTGGCCGAATTCTCTACATGGTGCTTCTCGATTAGCTGAGAGAGAGAGAAAAAAAAATAGTTTATTCCTCTGTTGTATCACCATGGTGATTCACTCAGCAGGTCTGGCTGGTGAATAAGCTGTAACTTTTGACTCTGACCAGAAGATGTTAATGTAAAGGGGATTTATATGAATGAATGACATTATGAATTCTATGGGTAAGGCCAGCACATCTCAAACGATAAGAGTATGAGACCCTGCCGCCTGTTCTCTCACCGTGGACCGATGTAGATGAAGCTTCAGTAAAATAGATAGTTTAATGATTCCAATGGATGAGCTAAGATTCGCAAGGGTAATACAACTTCATGTGAATAGTCAACATGAGAAGTAGGACTTACTTATAACCCCTGGTTTGTGTCAATGCATGTGGACTATGTGAAATTGCCATATGCACATCTGTGACTCTTGTCCTCTTCCTTTTAAGCAATTTGATTGGTTTATGGTCAGATTCATATTCCTTGGGGGTTTCGAGAGGTTACTTCCATCACAGCATTTCAACATCTCCAATACATCCCTGGGTGTGTATTCTTAACCAATAGTGGGTAAAATGCTAAACTAACCCCAGATAGGCATCTAGGAGCAACCACCCTACACCTACCGTAGTAATGCACCTTGAAACAGAGGCTGACATCTCACTCCACCAGTCCACTATGAATTCCACTAACCAGCTTTCATGTCAAAGCCTCTAAAGTGCTGGCCAGTATCAAGCTAATTTGTCTAGGCTTCGAAGCCCCCATCACCTCTCTGATTTAGAGGGGTTGGGTTAAATGCAGAAGACACATTTGAGTTGAATGCGTTCAGTTGTACAACTGACTAGGTATCCCCCTTTCCATTTCCCTTTCCCACTTCTTAAAGAGCTGTAAAATGTCTCCTCAGCCAGTGGTCCGATCTTCCAAAGGCTTGTGATCACTGTCTTAGTCCACCAATAAAAGCCAAATCCCTACAATAAGCCAAGCTCAACCTGACCTCACCAGAATGTGTATGTGTCTGCTCCCCCCCAGACAGCTGGCGACTCAGTGAGTGGGTGCTCGAACACACTGAGCAAACAGCACCCCTCAGAGACATGACCATGGAGGAGCATGAGGTCACCTTGCAGCCACCTGGATGGCTCCTGAGAGGCAGCTGGAAGTGTCTAAGTACGTTGGGTCAGTGTAGAGATCCAGGTGACCAGGAAGAGGATAATCTCATATGAGTTCAATCCCTAGGCTAAGGAGACCAATAAAGAGGCACTAGGCTGAGGAGACCAATAAAGAGGCACTAGGCTGAGGAGACAAATAAAGAGACACTAGGCTGAGGAGACCATTAAAGAGGCACTAGGCTGAGGAGACCAATAAAGAGGCACTAGGCTAAGGAGACCAATAAAGAGGCACTAGGCTGAGGAGACCAATAAAGAGGCACTAGGCTGAGGAGACCAATAAAGAGGCACTAGGCTGAGGAGACCAATAAAGAGGCACTAGGCTGAGGAGACCAATAAAGAGGCACTATGCTGAGGAGACCAATAAAGAGGCACTAGGCTGAGGAGACCAATAAAGAGGCACTAGGCTGAGGAGACCAATAAATAGGCACTAGGCTGAGGAGACCAATAAAGAGGCACTAGGCTGAGGAGACCAATAAAGAGGCACTAGGCTGAGGAGACCAATAAAGAGGCACTAGGCTGAGGAGACCAATAAAGAGGCACTAGGCTGAGGAGACCAATAAATAGGCACTAGGCTGAGGAGAGCAATAAAGAGGCACTAGGCTGAGGAGACCAATAAAGAGGCACTAGGCTGAGGAGACCAATAAAGAGGCACTAGGCTCAGGAGACCAATAAAGAGGCACTAGGCTGAGGATACCAATAAAGAGGCACTAGGCTGAGGAGACCAATAAAGAGGCACTAGGCTGAGGAGACCAATAAATAGGCACTAGGCTGAGGAGACCAATAAAGAGGCACTAGGCTGAGGAGACCAATAAAGAGGCACTAGGCTGAGGAGACCAATAAAGAGGCACTAGGCTGAGGAGACCAATAAATAGGCACTAGGCTGAGGAGACCAATAAAGAGGCACTAGGCTGAGGAGACCAATAAAGAGGCACTAGGCTGAGGAGACCAATAAAGAGGCACTAGGCTGAGGAGACCAATAAAGAGGCACTAGGCTGAGGAGACCAATAAAGAGACACTAGACTGTGGAGGCCAATAAAGAGGCACTAGGCTGAGGAGACCAACAAAGAGGCACTAGGCTGAGGAGACCAATAAAGAGGCACTAGGCTGAGGAGACGAATAAAGAGGCACTAGGCTGAGGAGACCAGGACAGAGCCACTGTACCACACATTCCAATTGCTGTTGTCACAACCAACTATGGCTGGATCTTTTTGTCCCTGTCCTGGCACCGTACTCAGCTCCCAAATTGATATTTTGACATCACAAAAGTGATCATGAATGGTATATTTTGTTTAAGGCAGACCCGTCTTTTTGTGTTATATCCCCATCTCTCGTTTGATTCTAAATTCACTTACCGTAACCTGACAGGGTTTTGAGTGGCACTTCAGAAAGGCTAGGAGTGGATTCCACAGAAAGATTAGGAAGGTCTGAAAAGTGTTTCTAATCAACTATCTAACCCTTTAGCCGCTCCGCTAAGAACGTATTAAGGCCACAAAGATGATTAGCCAGCTAAGGCTCATTTAACCTTCTGGGGCACAAAGCACATCATCCACGATACCTTTTAACCCCTGGTTCCTGATAAACACTATAATTCCTTACTTCCAGACCCTCAAAGGGAGGAGAATGAATTGTGTTTCCTGATTGTGATCGTGCAAAGGTAAAGATCAACATTAATCAACATTCCTGCGACTCCTTTGTTCTGGTTCATATTTAGCACCCTTTATAGTTACATTAATTCCTTCCTGTGTCACAAAAAAAAAGAATACAGACACATAGTGACAATAATGTGGGTGCAAATGTCTCTTTGCCCATTTCTCATGTACTCTTTCTTGATAGGCGTATAAATATATAACTAGGGTGAGGGTGAATCACTGAGTATCAATGAGTGATGAGCTTGTCTGACCTCATTTCAGTTTCTGGGCTGTAATGAGTCCATTAGGTTTGGCAAGGAGGCAGAGTTGGCACCACACGCTGACTTGTCTCCCTGCTTGCTGGGGGATTAGAGAGAGAGGGAGAGGGAGAGGGAGAGGGAGAGGGAGAGGGAGAGGGAGAGGGAGAGGGAGCGAGAGAAGGAGAGAAAGAGAGGGGGAGAGGGAGAGGGAGAGGGAGAGAGAGATGGAGGGAGAGAGAGAGGGAGCGAGAGAAGGAGAGAAAGAGAGGGAGAGAGGGAGAGGGGGAGGGTAGAGAGAGGGAGATGGAGAGAGAGGGATAGGGAGAGAGAAGGGGAAATGAGAGAGGGAGGGAATGTTTACTTGGTCCTGCAGAATGCTAATGTCGCATGTAGCCCTGCATCAGAGAAAAGCATGTTTACCTTTCAGTAATCAAATTGTCTGCTGTTCCAAATAGCTGTGCAAAGATATTCAGGAGAAACAGATAAGCCACACAGTGAATTGGCTAGAATGGGTGCTCCCACAGGTTTTGGTGAACACACCATTTGGAGGAGCAAAGGTTGCGGAGACAAGTTCCAATAGCCCTAATCTCTTTTCACCTTGACTGGCTGAGAAACATCTCTCTCTCATTCTCTCTCTTTTGCTCTCTCTCTTTGTATCTTGCAGACAAGCAGAGAGAAAACGTTTGTTAACAATGCCCTTAACATATTTTACTTTACGAGTCCACAAGTGGTCGGCAATCAGGAGATTGCCTGCTACCCACCTGGGGAAAATAAATAGTAACTATGCTAGTTAATGATTGCACTTACCATATGGGATGTCTATCAACTCTTGTCAGATAGAGAAGTTGATTGTTATGCACTGTAATAGTCCTGGACATTATAATAACTACAGTATACAGCTCATAACTCTGTCACAAATGAATACAGCACATCACATCCGTTTAGGATTCCCAATAATGACTGAAGTCTTGCCTTAAAAACGGCAAACATTTTGTTGTTGTTGTTGTAACGTTTTATTCCATGAATATTATCTTCCATATGATTTCCCAGTTCGAATTCAATAGTTTTTGACAGAATTCTGGGAATCCTTTGATTGTCTGCGTCCTTTTCATGCTGTCTTCAGACCTGGGTTCAAATACTATTTGAAATATTTTATTGATCTGTACTTGATTGAGCTTGCATGGCTTAATGAACCAATATAATAGTCCTAAAACTGTGAACCCTGCCCATCTAGCACTCCGGGCAGACTTGAGCAAAAGCTCAAAGTATTTGAAAGATTTCAAATACTGTTTGAACCCAAGTCTGGATTTCTTCCTAAGCTTTAACCTTGGCTGTGCCAGTTGACACCGGCTCTGCAAACCGAGCTTGGCCTTTGAAACGGCCCCTCCCAGATGAGTGAATCAAGCAACATTCTCTCACCCACCAACAATGACAAGCTTCCTAATTAACCTTCAGTGGCTTGCCATGCACGTGTTCACTGGCAGAACCTTCTGTAGTTCACTTCTGTAGCAAAACGGTGTGTTGTAACAACAGTTTATCACCCCTGCAGGGTCAGTCGGAAACCAGCGTGGGAGCTGGGCCTCGCGGGATCCTCACCACAGGCGGCCCACATGCCTGCACCGCCACAGATAAGGAAAAGGAATAGAGCATGTAGTGGGGGGGGGGCTTTAATCATTCTCAAACCACTGCCCCACCCCACCCCCAGCCCCCAAACTCATTCTAACTTCCCCTCCCTTTTCCCTTTCTCTACCTCCCCGTTGCCACAATGAAAGGCTGTTTGTTATTGTCTGGTGGTGATTTAGGCAGCGATGATGGATCTTACAGCGCTAGCTAGCTGTGTGACTGCTGACATGTCCTCAGTGTTTCAGGACAGCTGAACGTCTGTGTCCTTGTCAACAGACAGGTCAACAGTTTTTCACATACCAGGGCTGTGTTTCATATTCACAACAGTGGAAATTAGGAAAAATGATCTAGAAATGAAGGCGCAGGGTACATCTCAAATGGCACCCTACTCCATATAGTGCAGTAGTTGTGACCGTTACCTCTATGGGCCCCAGTCAAAAGTAGTGCACTAAATAGGGAGCAGGGTGCCATTTGGGATACATCCTGAATCTTTTGCAGAGAGAGATCAGAGTTGACCTTCAGTCTGTTGTGACCCTCTCTGTTCTCACTCTTGGAGAGCGTGGGCTTCGTTGGCAGCTTGATGAGGACTGAGTGCCAGGCCCAGCTGAACAGTTTGGGGAAATCATTGAGCTGCAACTTTCTTGGTTGTACCCAAATCATATATGGATGAATAATGTATAGGCTACTATATGTGATTGTATGAAATAATATGCCTAAACAACTGTCAAAAATGTGTTGGCTGCTGGATCTTCACCAGTAATCCATGTAAAGAAGAAAATGGATAGCTCTCCAAATAGAAAGTTTCAATCACTCATGTATCTGACCCCTTTGCTCATTGATAAATACACAAATGATTGAAATCACACTGTTCATTTTATTTTGAGATAGAAAACGAAAGATTGAAAAAAGTCCTGCTGAGATTGAGCCTGTCCTAATAGGGACAACATGAATGTGTATTGTCCCCTTGGTTCAGAGATGATCCATCTTGATCATTTTGATATAATGTACTTTACACGTCTCAATTCCAACCAACTAACAGATAGAAATCCTATCATGCTTCCTTATTAATAAGTCCTGGTTTTAAGTCCTGTATGAAGTTGTCTGTCAGTCTAGTGACGGTCAAAGACAATAAGGATATTTACACCCAGGTGCTCCAGCGGTGACAGTAACCTAAAGAGATCATTATTGTGATGGATGTGGCTCAGGCATCACAGAGCTCAAGCAGAGGGATGCGCTGTCTTGCTGACTTTCTGTTCAAGTGTCAATCCCATCCTCTCTCTGTCTGCTAGCATCAGGCCTGCACGCTGCGCAGGGTGATGGAGGTGACACGTCTACAGGGTTCCAGCACTAATGACGTGATAGATAGTGACGGCTAGGTGTTGTATAAATGTGACCATTGACCCCACACACACGTCCCTTGGGGATGTAGCCTATCACCCCCCCCCCCCCTCTAAGGTTGTCTGTGCCTTATCTTCATTACACACACGTGTTAGTTACTATGTGACAAGACATGTGTTCTTGTTATTTTACAAGTGGATAATTCCTGTATCACACAGGGATCTACTGCTACACATCTGTGGCTGTTGAGCAAATTGAGAAGACTAAACTTCTTGGTGTCACCTTAGACTGTAAATTGTAATGGTCAAGGCTTGTTGATTCAACTGTTGTAAAGATGGGGAGAGGTCTGTCTGTGGCAAAGAGATGCTCAGCATTTTTTTTAAATCACCAAACAAGTCCTGCAGGCTCTAGTTTAATCTAATCTTCACTATTTCCTGGTGATATGGTCAAGTGCTGCACATAAGGACCTAGATAAGCTGCAGCTGGTCTAGAACAGAGCAGCACGTCTTGACCTTCCATGTACACAGAGAGCTAATGTAAACACTATGCATGTCAGTCTCTTTTGGATCAAAGTAGAGGAGAGATTCTTATTTTCAAATCTTATTTTTTCAAGAAATATTATGTGTTGAAAACTCCAAATTGTCTGTATAATCAATTTACATATTGATATCTAGGTCTCTTTTTAAAATATGCCCTGTAAAATTCAACATAAATATACACATTATCCTGTTGAGTGTAGGGGGGCAGTATTTTGATGTTTGGATGAAAAACGTACCCAAATTAAAATATTTCTCAGGCCCAGAAGTTAGTAATTGTCAGATTAGGATAGAAAACACTCTAAAGTTTCCAAAACGGCCAAAATATTGTCTGTGAGTGACCGCTCGAGCCTGTGGATTTCTGAACAAAACGTGCCAACCAAATGGAGGTATTTTGGATATAAAATTAATCTTTATGGAACAAAATAAACATTTATTGTGTAACTGGGAGTCTCGTGAGTGCAAACATCCGAAGATCATCAAAGGTAAGCGATTAATTTTATTGCTTTTCTGACTTTCGTGACCAATCTACTTTGCTGCTAGCTGTTGGTAATGTTTTGTCTGCTGAGAGAGATGTCCTTACATAAATGCTTGGTATGCTTTCGCCGAAAAGCTTTATTGAAATCTGATACTCCAGGTGGATTAACAACAAGCTAAGCTGTGTTTTGCTATATTTCACTTGTGATTTCATGAAAATGTAATATTTTTTGTAATTTAATTTGAATTTGGCGCTCTGCAATTCAACAGATGTTGACGAAAATGATCCCGCTAACGAGATGGGTGCATCAAGAAGTTATACATATATACACATTAATATACAAAAAGCAAAAATTAAACATCACAAATCACCCACAAAAACAGTTACATTCCTCTACAAATAAGTTCCCAATCAATATTTTAAGTTGCCAGAACGGCACCAGAACGTCATGATGAAATTAATTTAGAATTCTGTTCCAGAAATACTGTGCATTAAAACTAAACGAAGATGAACCTAGCTCCGTGGAATCCTGTGAAGCAAAGTTAGATAAGAGGGAAGTTTATGAATTAGGTGCCTTGTAAATAAAAAGGGAGTAATGTAGAGATCTATGGTCTTTCGCGAGGTCCAGCCAACCTTTTGATACAGGATACAGTGATGAGTATCAAAACTGTCACCTGTAACAAAACTAGGGGCATTATGGTAGATATTATCCAAAGGTTGAAGATTAGTAGCAGCTGAAATTTGATAAATAATATCACCCTAATCAAGAACAGATAAAAAGGTTGACTGAACAGTATGCTTCTTACTGGCACAATCTATTTCTGTAGAAAAAGGCAACTTTAAATCTTAACTTCTTCACCAGCTCATTTACATGGTTTTTTTAAACATAAAATCCCCATAAATCCAAATGCCTAAGTATTTGCTGAAGAATAGCTCTGACAGGGGTCTCTTCACAGTCGCCAAACCCAGAACAAATTCAAGGCAATACACAGTATTACACAGAGCCATGATCACATGGAACTCCATCCCATCTCAGATTACTCAAGCAAACAGTAAAAAAACGAATAAAACAACACCTTTCCTCTATCTGACCTAATTAAACTAGTTAAGGCATACTGTATGTATATGCAGTAATGTATGTATGCATGTAAGCATGGGGCGGCAGGGTAGCCTAGTGGTTAGAGCGTTGGACTAGTAACCGGAAGGTTTCATGTTCAATCCCCCGAGCTGACAAGGTAGAAATCTGTCGTTCTGCCCCTGAACAGACAGTTAGGCCGTAATTGAAAATAATAATTTATTCTTAACTGACTTGCCTAGTTAAATAAAAAAAATCTATGGTAATGTTTTTAAATGTATGTTTTTGTCTGTAAAATGCCATTGCCGTTGGTTAATGGGGAGCCCAATAAACAAAAAAAACTGTATGTATCACCATTACCAAGCAGTGTAGACCTAGCATGGGCCCCAGATCTGTTTGTGTTGTCTTGTCAACTCCCTGTTTCGCACTGTCATGCCGAACACAATGGAGGTGTTGGCAAGACATCACAAATAGACCTGGGAGCCAGTCTTGGGCAGACGTCTTAAACAAGCATATTGCTAATTGTAAATTCAAGACCTTTTGTGAGTCTTTGTTAAAATATTCTTCTAAACTTTGTAAAGAGAGCGTCACTTCCACATGCTCACCTCCTCTGGCCTTTTGGTATTATAAATCTAACACAACGTTCTTTAAATAGGGAAATTAATTATTTACACTTCAAACCAAAATAACTTGAAGAAGAAAAAACTCAGACACACAATGAGTCATTTTTGTGCCTGGAAGATTCCCCACTTCTGTTATAATAGCCTGGTTTCCCTCCTAGAGGTTCTCCTATAACATTATATGTGTTTCATTTGAATTAACACATAGCCTGCAGTTATGACCCTGACAAAATACCAGCCATTTAGCTGGGGTCATACAATCTTATAACAAGTTACAAAGCATTATTACTGCGTGGGGCAGCAGGTAGCCTAATGGTTAGAGCGTTGGACTAGTAACCAAAAGGTTGCAAGATCAAATCCCTGCCTCCTATTAGAACTAGCTAAATGGTCTCCTATTAGAACTAGTTATGTGGTCTCCTGTTGGAACTAGTTATGTGGTCTCCTATTGGAACTAGTTATATGGTCTCCTATTAGAACTAGTTATATGGTCTCCTATTAGAACTAGTTATATGGTCTCCTATTAGAACTAGTTATATGGTCTCCTATTAGAACTAGTTATATGGTCTCCTATTAGAACTAGTTATATAGTCTCCTATTAGAACTAGCTACATGGTCTCCTGTTATAACTAGCTACATGGTCTCCTATTAGAACTAGTTATATGGTCTCCTATTGGAACTAGTTATATGGTCTCCTATTATAACTAGCTACATGGTCTCCTATTAGAACTAGTTATATGGTCTCCTATTAGAACTAGCTACATGGTCTCCTATTATAACTAGCTACATGGTCTCCTATTGGAACTAGTTATATGGTCTCCTATTATAACTAGCTACATGGTCTCCTATTAGAACTAGTTATATGGTCTCCTATTAGAACTAGTTATATGGTCTCCTATTAGAACTAGTTATATGGTCTTCTATTAGAACTAGTTATATGGTCTCCTATTGGAACTAGTTATATGGCCCCCTATTGGAACTAGTTATATGGTCTCCTATTAGAACTAGTTATATGGTCTCCTATTAGAACTAGTTATATTGTCTCCTATTAGAACTAGTTATATGGCCTCCTATTGGAACTAGTTATATGGTGTCCAATTAAAACTACAGTTAGGCTCTATGGTCTCCTATTGGAACTAGTTATATGGTGTCCAATTAAAACTACAGTTAGGCTCTATGGCCTCCTATTGGAACTAGTTATATGGTGTCCAATTAAAACTACAGTTAGGCTCTATGGTCTCCTATTGGAACTAGTTATATGGTGTCCTATTAAAACTACAGTTAGGCTATATGGTCTCCTATTAAATCTAAAGGTAGGCTATATGGTCTCCTGTTGGAACTAGCTAATAGATATGTTTCTGCGAACATGCAGCAATGTAACATGGCAGTGTTTCCATGACTACATATCCTATCTGTTGTGTCATGGCAGGGACCACTTGATTAAATGCACTGTGTCGGATTACCGTAGTTTTTACAGTTAAATCTGTCGACCACAACGCATTGCATTCCAGCTAAGTGCTACATTTGTTAGCGGTACCCTCTCTTTTCCACATGGCAATTGTTACTGCTGTTCAAGCATTTCACTTTCATGTCTCCGTAAATAAATAAAAAACAATATGTTGTGAGTACGGCATCCATATTAGGACATCCTCAATCTCAGCAGGATATCTTTCAAACATTGCAGTGTGTTCCACTTTCTGACCTTTGACAAAAAAAACTGATATTAGATCCATTCAATTGTACAACCCTTTCTAAACCTGCAATGAAAGCCCATATCTTGGAGCATGTTTTTTTTTCTATATGAGGGAGGAAATTAGTATTTTCATCTGGCAAAATGAGGTCAGTGTTGAGTCTGATTATGGAAGCAGAGATTAGCTAACGGTGCCTCACTCAGGTGGGTGACTCATCTTCCCAAACTAAAGCCCATCAAATATCTCCCCCTGAGATGATTCTAGAAAAACTAACATATGAAGTCCATTCATATCAATGTAGAGATGGGAACTATAAGTGTGCTTCATAGATATCCCTTCCCTTCACATAAACCAAGGGGTGTCAAACTCATTCCATGGAGGACCTAGTATCTGCAGGTTTTTTGTTTTTTCCTTTCAATTAAGACCTAGACAACCAGGTGAGGGAATTAGTTACCTTAATTCATGAATCAAGTACAAGGGAGCAGCAAAAACCTGCAGATACTCAGCCCTCCGTGGAATGAGTTTGACACATGTGGCATAAGCCCTCCATCTACAACCCATAAAGCAGTGAAAACAGACTAAGCCTTGAGTCAGCAGTCAACAGGGAAGAATCTCAGGGGTGTCGCTATTAAGACAAAACTAAAAGCCTCAGATTGAAGTGCTAAAGAGAGACGGTCATATTGAGCGAGACGACTGATAAAAGGTTTTTCTACGGCGAGGATGAAAGTGTTGAGAGCACTACATCAACCATGTAGCTAGTTCAACGTCTATCCCCTTATGTTTTGCAGGTAAATAAAAGGCTTTTATATCAAGCTAATGATGGAGCTCAGACACAATTATCATTGAATCAACCTGCATAGAAATTGTACTTAATTAACATTACTTTTCCATCTGTAGCTCTACTCTAGATACTGTACATAGGTTAACATTGGCAGTGAATTTATCTGGTAGCGGTTGTGTGTGCGTGGATGTGTGTGTGCGTGCGTGAAGCCGCATTCCGAATAGGTTATAGGGTCAATGCCACATGGACCTCAATTCAGCAGCATAGCAGGTATTGACAACTGGGGCAAAGGAGTTTGTCAAGAAAAAAATTACCTGGGCACCATAATTATGATAGTTAATCCGTTTTTTTTTTGGTGCAGACAATATGGTCGCTCTGAAGTATCCGTCTGTGTATCGTGCTGTCAGGGGAAATATGTTACTTCCTCATCTTTTTTCCCCTCTCAATTTATATCCAGCCACATCCTGTTCCAGTAACATGTCACTCTGAAGGGTTTACTCTAAGGGTGCATCCCAAATAGCACCATATTCCCCTATCGGGCCTTGTCAAAAGTGGTGCACTATGTAGGGAACATGGTTCCATTTGGGACAAAAAATAAATAAATACTAATTGCATGTGTCAAAGTATCTCGTCTGGAATTCTGATACAGTAGTTCAATATCAGCGACTGAGCAGCAAATGAATGATGAAAATAACTTTGGTTTCAAACAGGATTTCTTTTTTTGTTGTTGAATTTCACCCCTTTTTTCTCCCCAATTTCGTAGTATCCAATTGCTTTAGTAGCTACTATCTTGTCTCATCACTACAACTCCCGTATGGGCTTGGGAGAGACGAAGGTTGAAAGTCATGCGTCCTCCGATTTCCAACCCGGAAGCCAGCCGCACCAATGTGTCAGAGGAAACACAGTGCACCTGGCAACCTTGGTTAGCGCGCACTGCGCCCGGCCCGCCACAGGAGTCGCTGGTGACAAGGTTATCCCTACTGGCCAAGCCCTCCCTAACCCGGACGACGCTAGGCCAATTGTGCATCGCCCCACGGACCTCCCGGTCTCGGCCGGTTACAACAGAGCCTGGGTGCGAACCCAGGGTCTCTGGTGGCACAGCTGGTGCTGCAGTACAGCACCCTTAACCACTGCGCCACCCGGGAGGCCTCAAACAGGCTTTCTAATGGAGCAGGGGGTGCAACTCTAATCACGTCAGGGGGTGGAACTCTAATCACATCAGGAGGTGCAACTCTAATCACGTCAGGGGGTGTAACTCTAATCACGTCAGGGAGTGCAACTCTAACCACGTCAGGAGGTGCAACTCTAATCAGGTCAGGGAGTGCAACACTAATCACGTCAGGGGGTGCAACTCTAATCATATCAGGGGGTGCAACTCTAATCACGTCAGGGAGTGCAACTCTAACCACGTCAGGAGGTGCAACTCTAATCAGGTCAGGGGGTGCAACACTAATCACGTCAAGGGGTGCAACTCTAATCACGTCAGGGGGTGCAACACTAATCACGTCAGGGGGTGTAACTCTAATCACGTCAGGGGGTGTAACTCTAATCACGTCAGGGGGTGAAACTCTAATCACGTCACTGTTCTTCCATCGAATAATAATCATCATCATCATCACATTTCCCACACACTATGACAATTTTTTAAATTCAATACCAGAAGCAAGCTTTTGAGTTTTGCAAAGGCGTGATATGCAGACATACAGTATACACTCTTAGAAAAAGTTAGAACCCTTTTGGTTCTAGGTAGAACCCTTTTTGTTTCATGTGTAGCCCTTTCCACAGAGGGTTCTACATGGAACCCAAAAGAGTTCTACCTAGAACCAAAAAGGGTTCTACCTAGAACCAAAAATATTTTTACCTAGAGCCAAAAAGAGTTCTAACTAGAACCAAAAAGAGTTCTACCTGGAACCAAAAAGGGTTCTACCAAGAACCAAAAAGAGTTCTACCTAGAGCCAAAAAGAGTTCTAACTAGAACCAAAAAGAGTTCTACCTGGAACCAAAAAGGGTTCTACCAAAAACCAAAAAGAGTTCTACCTGGAACCAAAAAGGGTTGTACCTAGAACCAAAAAGAGTTCTACCTGGAACCAAAAAGGGTTCTACCTGGAACCAAAAAGAGTTCGACCTGGAACCAAAAATGGGTTCTACCTAGAACCAAAAAGAGTTCCACCTAGAACCAAAAAGAGTTCTACCTGGAACCAAAAAGGGTTCTACCTAGAACCAAAAAGAGTTCTACCCGGGACCAAAAAGGGTTCTACCTAGAACCAAAAAGAGTTCTACCAGGGACCAAAAAGGGTTCTACCTGGAACCAAAAAGGGTTCTACCTAGAACCAAAAAGAGTTCTACCCGGGACCAAAAAGGGTTCTACCTGGAACCAAAAAGAGTTCGACCTGGAACCAAAAATGGGTTCTACCTAGAACCAAAAAGAGTTCCACCTAGAACCAAAAAGAGTTCGACCTGGAACCAAAAATGGGTTCTACCTAGAACCAAAAAGAGTTCTACCCGGGACCAAAAAGGGTTCTACCTAGAACCAAAAAGAGTTCTACCCGGGACCAAAAAGGGTTCTACCTGGAACCAAAAAGGGTTCTACCTAGAACCAAAAAGAGTTTTACCTGGAACCAAAAAGAGTTCTACCTGGAACCAAAATGGGTTCTACCTAACACCAAAAAGGGTTCTACCTAGAACCAAAAAGAGTTCTACCTGGAACCAAAAAGGGTTCTACCTGGAACCAAAAAGAGTTCGACCTGGAACCAAAAATGGGTTCTACCTAGAACCAAAAAGAGTTCCACCTAGAACCAAAAAGAGTTCTACCTGGAACCAAAAAGGGTTCTACCTAGAACCAAAAATAGTTCTACCCGGGACCAAAAAGGGTTCTACCTAGAACAAAAAAGAGTTCTACCCGGGACCAAAAAGAGTTCAACCTAGAACCAAAAAAGGGTTATCCTATGGGGACAGCCTCAGAACCCTTTTGGAAGCCTTTTGTCTAAGCGTGTAAAACACAGGGGGCTAGGAGGCAACACGTTTTCCCATGTAAGTCAATGACCAGTAACCCTGCAGTCTGTTTATCGTCTATCCAGAGTGATATCCATGGTCATGTGCAACATTCATCAGGAACTAAGAGAAATGGCATTGTCGTCACATGCAGTACTTTCTATTATATAGCAAGTCATGAATATTCCCAATTCCGAGGTAAAATAGATTAATGAACACAGGACAATTCTGAAATGGAGATTAATTTCTGGGTTTCATGGTCATGTTATATATTTATCAGTGTCAAAGTGTTTTATTAATAAGCAATAGATCATCCCTGTCTCTCTCTCTAATAAAGGGGGTAATATTTCTAATTCACAAAGTAGCCGACGTTAATCTGGAGGAAGTGATGTGAATTAATTGAAAGAGAGGGACTGGACGTTGGTCACTGCCATGATTTAATTAAAGTCATCACTAGCAGTGATTTATTCACATACAGTGCCTTCAGACAGTATTCACACTTTGTCCACATGTTGTTGTGTTACAGCCTACATTTAAAATGGATTCAATTGAGATTTGGTGTCACTGGCCGACAGACAATACCCAACAATGTCAAAGTGGAATCATGTTTTTTTGTTGAAAAAAATTACTAATAAAAATGAAAAGCTGAAATGTCTTGAGTCAATAAGTATTCAACCCCTTTGTTACGGCAAGCCTAACTAAAAATGTGTTTAACAAGTTATATAATAAGTTGCATAGACACCCTCTGTGTGCAATAATAGTGTTTAACAGGATTTTGAATGAGGATGGATCAACAACATTGTAGTTACTCTACAATACTAACCTAAATGACAGAGTGAAAATAAGAAAGCCTGTACAGAATACAAATATTACAAAACGTGCATCCTGTTTGCAATAAGGCACTAAATTAAAACTGGAAAAAATGTGGCAAAGAAATACACGTTATGTCCTGAATACAAAGTGTTATGTTTGGGGCAAATCCAACCAACACAACACATCCCTAAATACCACTCTTCATATTTGCAAGCATGGCGGTGGCTGCATCATGTTATGGGTATGCTTGTTATCTGTAAAGAATAGAGCTAAGGACAGACAAAATCCTAGAGGAAAACCTGGTTCAGTCTGCTTTCCAACAGACACTGGGAGACAAATTCACCCTTCAGCAGAACAATAACCTAAAATACAAGGCCAAATATACATATGAAAATATCATACAAAGAGACTTAAGGACTCACAGCTGTAATCACTGCCAAAGGTGATTCTAACATGTATTCACTCAGGGTGTGAATGTATTTCTGTATTTCATTTGCAAATATTTCTCAAAACATGTTTTCACTTTCTCGTTATAGGGTACCGTGTGTAAATGGCTGAGAGAAAAAAATCTATTTCACCCATTTTGATTATTTTTTTAAATAAGTCAAGAGGTATGAATACTTTCTGAAAGCACTGTATGGCTTCACACAGATTCATGTTAAAAATATCAAGATGTACATGCTAACACTCACGTACAAAAACACCTGTTGATCATCTGCCTGTGTTCAGATAATCCAATGGAAGCATTTCCTCAATGTCGTACAGATGAATTGGTGTTAAAAAATATTATTATTAGACCATGCTCTGACTATAGAAAATAGTTAACCATTTAATGAAGGACTTTTAGAATGAAATAACTAGCATTTGCTACTGTAAGGTGCAGAGGACGGTAGAGCTGATCTACTCTGAGGACTCCCACCTATACTTCTTCAGTATCTTTAATCCCCCAATTTATTAGGGAAAGAGAGAGAGAGAGAGCGGGGATAGAGAGAGAGAAGGGGGATAGAGAGAGAAGGGGGGATAGAGAGAGAGAGAGAGAGAGTGGGGATAGAGAGAGAGAAGGGGGATAGAGAGAGAAGGGGGGATAGAGAGAGAGAGAGTGGGGATAGAGAGAGAGAGCGGGGATAGAGAGAGAGAAGGGGGGATAGAGAGAGAGAAGGGGGGAAAGAGAGAGAAGGGGGATAGAGAAAGAGAAGGGGGATAGAGAGAGAGAAGGGTGATAGATAGAGAGAAG
Organism: Oncorhynchus clarkii lewisi; assembly: GCF_045791955.1. Classification (NCBI taxonomy): domain Eukaryota; kingdom Metazoa; phylum Chordata; class Actinopteri; order Salmoniformes; family Salmonidae; genus Oncorhynchus; species Oncorhynchus clarkii. The sequence goes on from NC_092152.1 coordinate 10,501,180, forward strand.
GGGGATAGAGAGAGAGAGAGAGAGAGTGGGGATAGAGAGAGAGAAGGGGGATAGAGAGAGAGAAGGGGGATAGAGAGAGAGAAGGGGGGGATAGAGAGAGAGAAGGGGGATAGAGAGAGAGAGTGTGGATAGAGAGAGCGGGGATAGAGAGAGAGAAGGGGGATAGAGAGAGAGAAGGGGGGATAGAGAGAGAGAGCAGGGATAGAGAGAGCGGGGATAGAGAGAGAGAAGGGGGGATAGAGAGAGAGCGAGATGCCTCATTTATAATTAGGACAAATGATTAACCGATGCATCCTTAGAGAGCCGTGGTGAATGAAGAGAGACCAGCCCAGTAATGGACATCCCTCTCCTTCACTGTCTGATCTCCCCGCATACTCTCTATCCCTCTCTGCTCATCCATCCATCTATCCATCCATCTCTCTGACCCTTTGGCTGACTATAACGTATGGGGTTTTGCCAACTGGACAGACTCAACCTTGTGCTTCTGGTTCTCCTCATTCATTGATTTCTCTTGTCCACAAGAAACACAAGATTAATGGTTTTTTTTTAACGGATGTATTTTAAAGAATACTGCCCTACAGATTGTGGTGAAAGGTGGGTTTAGGTAATAATTATTGTTTACTACTGTACACTCTTAAAAAATAGTTATTTGGCTGTCCCAACAGGGTTGGAGTTAAAGCCTACATGATGGTATCTCTCCAGGAGCAGGGTTGGAGTTAAAGCCTACATGATGGTATCTCTCCAGGAGCAGGGTTGGAGTTAAAGCCTATAGGATGGTATCTCTCCAGGAGCAGGGTTGGAGTTAAAGCCTATAGGATGGTATCTCTCCAGGAACAGGGTTGGAGTTAAAGCCTATAGGATGGTATCTCTCCAGGAACAGGGTTGGAGTTAAAGCCTATAGGATGGTATCTCTCCAGGAACAGGGTTGGAGTTAAAGCCTACATGATGGTATCTCTCCAGGAACAGGGTTGGAGTTAAAGCCTACATGATGGTATCTCTCCAGGAACAGGGTTTGAGTTAAAGCCTATAGGATGGTATCTCTCCAGGAACAGGGTTGGAGTTAAAGCCTATAGGATGGTATCTCTCCAGGAACAGGGTTGGAGTTAAAGCCTACATGATGGTATCTCTCCAGGAGCAGGGTTGGAGTTAAAGCCTATAGGATGGTATCTCTCCAGGAACAGAGTTGGAGTTAAAGCCTACAGGATGGTATCTCTCCAGGAGCAGGGTTGGAGTTAAAGCCTATAGGATGGTATCTCTCCAGGAGCAGGGTTGGAGTTCAAACCTACATATGGTATCTCTCCATGAACAGGGTTGGAGTTAAAGCCTACATGATGGTATCTCTCCAGGAGCAGGGTTGGAGTTAAAGCCTACATGATGGTATCTCTCCAGGAACAGGGTTGGAGTTAAAGCCTACATGATGGTATCTCTCCAGGAACAGGGTTGGAGTTAAAGCCTACATGATGGTATCTCTCCAGGAACAGGGTTGGAGTTAAAGCCTACATGATGGTATCTCTCCAGGAACAGGGTTGGAGTTAAAGCCTACATGATGGTATCTCTCCAGGAACAGGGTTGGAGTTAAAGCCTACATGATGGTATCTCTCCAGGAACAGAGTTGGAGTTAAAGCCTATAGGATGGTATCTCTCCAGGAACAGGGTTGTAGTTAAAGCCTACATGATGGTATCTCTCCAGGAACAGGGTTGGAGAGCCCAGTTCTGCAGTCTTGTGAACCCTATACAGTACTAATCATCTTTGATTAATGAGGGTAATTATCTGTGTATTTTCCTGTTCTTTCCTACATTTCCCATGTTGCTTGAGCCCTGTACTCCTTTCTGGCTGTATACAAATGAGGACATTCATATTGCAGACAGTCTGAAGCATACAGCCTACCTCCACCACCTACCTACGACAACAAACAGAGAAAACAACAAATCAAATCAAATTGAAGTACATGTTTTAAATGCATGGGATACAGTGAAGTGCACACAGTGCAATGCTCTCCTATCATTACATTTGCTAATATAAGTAAAACAATCCACATAGTTCCAATTGAAGTACATATTTTATAACCAAATGACCAGATGTCCTTGAAACCACGGCTCTATCCCTCCTTTCTGCTACATTCCCTCCATCAATGCTAATTGCTGTAAATGATGTTTAATTAGAGATCGTGAAGTGCTCCTGATGTAGCAGCTTCAGAGTCAATAAGCATGTGATACTACTTTATGTCCATCATTAATCAAGGTTATCTAGGATAATTCAGAGTTTTGAGGCTTGTTGCAACACGTGTCCGTGATTATCCTCAGGGGATTATATTCATGGCCAAGATAATCAAATACAGGCGATTAAAGAAACATCACCGGGACGCAATATGTCACTTTGATCCACTCACAATAATGAATCATAGATTACTTTCACCAATAAAAAACTTTCTGCAACGACAGTTAAGATTGGGCTCCTCTTATGTTTGTTAAAAGGTCCCTTGAGGGGAATTAAACATTTCAGAAGGTTGATTTGCTCTTTAAGGCAACAATGCCCTCTCCAGGTCTCCCTCTCCAGGTCTCCCTCTCCAGGTCTCCCTCTCCAGGTCTCCCTCTCCAGGTCTCTCTCTCCCTCTCCAGGTCTCTCTCTCTAGGTCTCCCTCTCCAGGTCCCTCTCCAGGTCTCCCTCTCCAGGTCTCCCTCTCCAGGTCCCTCTCCAGGTCTCCCTCTCCAGGTCCCTCACCAGGTCCCTCTCCGGGTCTCTCTCTCCAGGTCTCCCTCTCCAGGTCCCTCTCAAGGTCTCCCTCTCCAGGTCTCCCTCTCCAGGTCTCCCTCTCCAGGTCCCTTTCCAGGTCCCTCTCCAGGTCTCCCTCTCCAGGTCCCTCTCCGTCTCCCTCTCCAGGTCTCTCTCTCCAGGTCTCCCTCTCCAGGTCTCCCTCTCCAGGTCCCTCTCCAGGTCTCCCTCTCCAGGTCTCCCTCTCCAGGTCCCTCTCCAGGTCTCCCTCTCCAGGTCCCTCACCAGGTCCCTCTCCGGGTCTCTCTCTCCCTCTCCAGGTCTCCCTCTCGAGGTCCCGCTCCAGGTCTCCCTCTCCAGGTCTCCCTCTCCGTGATTATCCTCAGGTCTCCCTCTCCCTTTGATCCACTCACAATAATGAATCATAGATTACTTTCAGGTCCCTCTCCAGGTCCCTCTCCCCTCTCCAGGTCTCCCTCTCCAGGTCCCTCTCCGGTCTCCCTCTCCAAGGTCTCCTCTCCGGTCTCCAGGTCTCCCTCTCCAGGTCTCCCTCTCCAGGTCCCTCTCCAGGTCTCCCTCTCCAGGTCTCCCTCTCCAGGTCCCTCTCCGGGTCTCCCTCTCCGGGTCTCCCTCTCCAGGTCCCTCTCCGTCTCCCTCTCCAGGTCTCCCTCTCCAGGTCTCCCTCTCCAGGTCTCCCTCTCCAGGTCCCTCTCCAGGTCTCCCTCTCCAGGTCTCCCTCTCCAGGTCTCCCTCTCCAGGTCCCTCTCCAGGTCTCCCTCTCCAGGTCTCCCTCTCCAGGTCTCCCTCTCCAGGTCCCTCTCCAGGTCTCCCTCTCCAGGTCTCCCTCTCCAGGTCTCCCTCTCCAGGTCCCTCTCCAGTTGTTGAGTTTGTAGAAGTTTCCCTTTTGAAGCCTTTGACTCATCACATTTAACCTAAAGGCAGTCAATTTGATGAACAAATTAGATTTCCTCTGAAGCCTTGGTAACAAGTTCATTCATCTGTATCTCAACATAAGGTGTTAGACTATAAATGCTGAACGGCTGAGGAACACGTTTACACCCAATAAACTCTTTTTTGCTGTTTGTATGTTGGAAGTACACAAATCTTACAGTAAATGGTTTGCATCAATGTACATTAACATTAAATACATATATACAGCATAGCTTTCATACTAGTAGAGGTGGAGCACAAGTGTGATACAGTACAGTGCCTTGCGAAAGTGTTCGGCCCCCTTGAACTTTGCGACCTTTTGCCACATTTCAGGCTTCAAACATAAAGATATAAAACTGTATTTTTTTGTGAAGAATCAACAACAAGTGGGACACAATCATGAAGTGGAACGACATTTATTGGATATTTCAAACTTTTTTAACAAATCAAAAACTGAAAAATTGGGCGTGCAAAATTATTCAGCCCCCTTAAGTTAATACTTTGTAGCGCCACCTTTTGCTGCGATTACAGCTGTAAGTCGCTTGGGGTATGTCTCTATCAGTTTTGCACATCGAGAGACTGACATTTTTTCCCATTCCTCCTTGCAAAACAGCTCGAGCTCAGTGAGGTTGGATGGAGAGCATTTGTGAACAGCAGTTTTCAGTTCTTTCCACAGATTCTCGATTGGATTCAGGTCTGGACTTTGACTTGGCCATTCTAACACCTGGATATGTTTATTTTTGAACCATTCCATTGTAGATTTTGCTTTATGTTTTGGATCATTGTCTTGTTGGAAGACAAATCTCCGTCCCAGTCTCAGGTCTTTTGCAGAGTCCATCAGGTTTTCTTCCAGAATGGTCCTGTATTTGGCTCCATCCATCTTCCCATCAATTTTAACCATCTTCCCTGTCCCTGCTGAAGAAAAGCAGGCCCAAACCATGATGCTGCCACCACCATGTTTGACAGTGGGGATGGTGTGTTCAGGGTGTTGCTTTTACGCCAAACATAACGTTTTGCATTGTTGCCAAAAAGTTCAATTTTGGTTTCATCTGACCAGAGCACCTTCTTCCACATGTTTGGTGTGTCTCCCAGGTGGCTTGTGGCAAACTTTAAACGACACTTTTTATGGATATCATTAAGAAATGGCTTTCTTCTTGCCACTCTTCCATAAAGGCCAGATTTGTGCAATATACGACTGATTGTTGTCCTATGGACAGAGTCTCCCACCTCAGCTGTAGATCTCTGCAGTTCATCCAGAGTGATCATGGGCCTCTTGGCTGCATCTCTGATCAGTCTTCTCCTTGTATGAGCTGAAAGTTTAGAGGGACGGCCAGGTCTTGGTAGATTTGCAGTGGTCTGATTCTCCTTCCATTTCAATATTATCGCTTGCACAGTGCTCCTTGGGATGTTTAAAGCTTGGGAAATCTTTTTGTATCCAAATCCGGCATTAAACTTCTTCACAACAGTATCTCAAACCTGCCTGGTGTGCTCCTTTTCCTCATGATGCTCTCTGCGCTTTTAACGGACCTCTGAGACTATCACAGTGCAGGTGCATTTATACGGAGACTTGATTACACACAGGTGGATTGTATTTATCATCATTAGTCATTTAGGTCAACATTGGATCATTCAGAGATCCTCACTGAACTTCTGGAGAGAGTTTGCTGCACTGAAAGTAAAGGGGCTGAATAATTTTGCACGCCCAATGTTTCAGTTTTTGATTTGTTAAAAAAGTTTGAAATATCCAATAAATGTCGTTCCACTTCATGATTGTGTCCCACTTGTTGTTAAATCTTCACAAAAAAATACAGTTTTATATCTTTATGTTTGAAGCCTGAAATGTGGCAAAAGGTCGCAAAGTTCAAGGGGGCCGAATACTTTCGCAAGGCACTGTATACTTAATTTATTGCCGTACTAACCAATCACTACAAAGTACTGTATATGACACGCATACTGCCCCCAAAAATTGAGTTGATCCTAAAAAGGTGATGTCCTATTCAGTTCCTCACATCCAGGAGTCTGTATGGTTTGACTGTGGGTCTTGGTATTAAGCTAAAATCAAATCGAGGACCAGGGCCCGCTTTCTCAAAGAGTCTCAGTGTAGCAGTTTTAAAAGGAAACACTGATCCTAGATCAGCACTGCTACACTGGTCCTAGATCATCCCTCCCACACTGATACTAGATCAGCCTTCCTACTCTGATAAGCGTTGTGGATGCGGGCCCAGATCTCTCTTTAAGCTTGTCTAATGCCCCTGTATTGATGACCTTTCTTACAGTTAAACATGGCCCTAGCAGCAGAGAGTAGGAGCATTTTAGGTCGCTGGCATTAACTTAATGCATAAATCGTCAATTTATGTAGACGTGATGGCAGATCATGCAGGTTAAAGGTCAGGGCTGTGGTTCTGATGGCCGGTGGCCATCGATAGATAAATGGACTGATGATTTGACTCACACTGCTGAACTCACACAGCCAATAGGAGGACTAATGTAATTTATGTCACAGAGCCACCATTATCAAGGTTGTATGATCACTCAGTCTGCAATCTACACTGGTTTGGTTGTTTTTTTTTACTGTAGAGCATGGTTGTTGTGGCAACCAATAAATTAACATTGGAATAGTTGTTTTAAGGCTTGAATGTTCAGTCTTAGACAAAGTAGTACCTATTGAGGCTGACCTAATATGGACACGGTAGAGCAGAGATTGAGGCTGTCCTAATATGGACACGGTACAGCAGAGATTGAGGCTGACCTAATATGGACACGGTACAGCTAAGATTGAGGCGGTCCTAATATGGACACGGTACAGCTAAGATTGAGGCTGTCCTAATATGGGCATGGTACAGCTGAGATTGAGGCTGTCCTAATATGGACACGGTACAGCTGAGATTGAGGCTGTCCTAATATGGGCATGGTACAGCTGAGATTGAGGCTGTCCTAATATGGACACGGTACAGCTAAGATTGAGGCTGTCCTAATATGGGCATGGTACAGCTGAGATTGAGGCTGTCCTAATATGGACACGGTACAGCTGAGATTGAGGCTGTCCTAATATGGACACGGTACAGCTGAGATTGAGGCTGTCCTAATATGGACACGGTACAGCTGAGATTGAGGCTGTCCTAATATGGGCATGGTACAGCTGAGATTGAGGCTGTCCTAATATGGACACGGTACAGCTGAGATTGAGGCTGACCTAATATGGGCATGGTACAGCTGAGATTGAGGCTGTCCTAATATGGACACGGTACAGCGAAGATTGAGGCTGTCCTAATATGGACACGGTACCCCTGTGCATGCAGTCACAGTAACATGAAGTTCTGCTTATCCCTGAAGAGACCATGTTTCACAGAGAAACTAAAGTGAGTGAAAATAATTATCTATGCATTGGTCTTATCGTATTTAAACAGGCAACATGTTTGTTGACTCAACCGTGCACAGGAAATGATAATTTCTGATGGGAATCATGAAGTCATACAGCAATAGTTCTTTGGTCTATGAGGTAACCGTCAATACAATGGTGGCACCTCCTGGGATCGAAGATGCATTATATATTATTATATATTATATATATATATTATATATTATATTAGGTTATATATGCTTGGTTGAAAATATAAAAACTTCCAAATTATTTCAAACTATGGATTAACTTTTAACTTTATCTCAGGGTCATGAAAATAGGCGTCCAGAGGCCTGATCGGCCGACACATTGCTTATCAAATCAACAACAGTCTGCAGAAGGTGTCTAAAATCTTGATAACTAAGCTACACCAGATTTCAATTTATGTAGACGTGATGGCAGATCATGCAGGGTAAAGGTCAGGGCTGTGGTTCTGATGGCCGGTGGCCATCGATAGATAAATGGACTGATGATTTGACTCACACTGCTGAACTCACACAGCCAATAGGAGGACTAATGTAATTTATGTCACAGAGTCACCATTATCAAGGTTGTATGATCACTCAGTCTGCAATCTACACTGGTTTGGTTGTTTTTTTACTGTAGAGCATGGTTGTTGTGGCAACCAATGAATTAATATTGGAAAAGTTGTTTTAAGGCTTGAATGTTCAGTCTTAGACAAAGTAGTTAATGGATCATAATTACTAATACAAGTCCAAGTCAAGATTCAAAGTCATTGTGAAACTGCTAATGGCCACTAGCTGCTGCTTAAATGTGATGTTGATTTAGTAGGACTTTTTACTGATATTATCGGACTGACTATTCTCCTGATATTTTAGCTCCCATTTAGTTGTTCAATGACAGTTTGCAGAAGGTAACTCAGCTATACCAGCTTTTATTGACATATAAAGTCAGGATCTGTCTAAACAGCACCAGGGATTGAGAGACATGTATCTGTTTGAGAAGAGAGCCCACGGGTAAACATTTCATTGTACTGTGTACACTTTGAAGTATCCTGTGCATGTGACAAATAAACGTGGATTTGATGTGATATCTGTATTTCATTCTGAGAGACGCAGTTCATTTACACGCACCGTTGGCTTGACACTCTTGTAATACTATTGGTAGATGGGTAAAATAAAGCACACATTGAATATCCCTTTGAGCATGGTGAAGTTATTACACTTTGGATGGTATATCAATACACCCAGTCACTACAAACATACAAGCGTCCTTCATTGTTACTCCACAATACTAACCAAATTGACAGAGTTAAAAGAAGGAAGCCTCTACAGAAAAAAACATATTCCAAAACATTCATCCTGTTTGTATCAAGGCACTAAAGTAATATTGTCCAATCCAGGTGTGCAACGCTCTTCGAGACTTACCCGGAAAGACTCCCGGCTGTAACCACTTCCAAAGGGGATTCTAATATGTAGTGTTGACTCAGGGATTTGAATACTTACTTAAATGAGATATTTCATTTTCATTTTCTGTACGTTTACAAAAATATCTAAGAAAATGTTTCACTTTGCCATTATGGGACAAATTAATTTATCCTTTGAATTCTATACATAAACGTGAAATATTTGTAATTCTTAATGTAAAACAAGGATTGTATTCTGCAAGTATCTTTTATTTGTGTTAATTTTTTTTGACAGATGTTTAATTGCATCCGGGCTGTAACACAACAACATGTGGAAGAAGTCAAAGGGTATGAATACTTTCTGAAGGCCCCGTAAAGGTCAAAATCAACTTCCCACTGATCTTTCAAAAGAGAATTTAATGTCTCTAATAGAATATATATTACTGTGTCTTCAGTCAGATTGGATGAGTTTGATAGAGCAGGCCAATTTCTAGTCAAATTGCAAGTACAGTACTGATTGTGCAGCAATTATCTTATATCACAAAGCCCAAAAGTTTGAATATTCATTGTTGACTTCTGTTAATTAAAAGTAAATGTTGTTGACCATGTTTAAAGGTACTGTGTGTAATGTTGCTAAGTATCTGACAAATTTACACTTTGAGGAATTCTTACTTGATTTATGACTTTGTCAGCAACATTCAAACTGAAATCAGTATTGTATGTGTGAAGATTCAACATTGGGAACACCATTTCAATAAATGGGGTTCTGAAGTCATAGTGTAACAATCAATGGGGTTCTGAAGTCATAGTGTAACAATCAATGGGGTTCTGAAGTCATAGTATAGCAATCAATGGGGTTCTGAAGTCATAGTGTAACAATCAATGGGGTTCTGAAGTCATAGTGTAACAATCAATGGGGTTCTGAAGTCATAGTGTAACAATCAATGGGGTTCTGAAGTCATAGTATAACAATCAATGGGGTTCTGAAGTCATAGTGTAACAATCAATGGGGTTCTGAGGTCATAGTATAACAATCAATGGGGTTCTGAAGTCATAGTATAACAATCAATGGGGTTCTGAAGTCATAGTATAACAATAAATGGGGTTCTGAAGTCATAGTGTAATAATCAATGGGGTTCTGAAGTCATAGTGTAACAATCAATGGGGTTCTGAAGTCATAGTGTAACAATCAATGGGGTTCTGAAGTAATAGTGTAGCAATCAATGGGGTTCTGAAGTCATAGTGTAACAATCAATGGGGTTCTGAAGTCATAGTGTAACAATCAATGGGGTTCTGAAGTCATAGTGTAACAATCAATGGGGTTCTGAAGTCATAGTATAACAATCAATGGGGTTCTGAAGTCATAGTGTAACAATCAATGGGGTTCTGAAGTCATAGTGTAACAATCAATGGGGTTCTGAAGTCATAGTATAACAATCAATGGGGTTCTGAAGTCATAGTGTAACAATCAATGGGGTTCTGAAGTCATAGTATAACAATAAATGGGGTTCTGAAGTCATAGTATAACAATCAATGGGGTTCTGAAGTCATAGTATAACAATCAATGGGGTTCTGAAGTCATAGTGTAACAATCAATGGGGTTCTGAAGTCATAGTATAACAATAAATGGGGTTCTGAAGTCATAGTGTAACAATCAATGGGGTTCTGAAGTCATAGTATAACAATCAATGGGGTTCTGAAGTCATAGTATAACAATAAATGGGGTTCTGAAGTCATAGTGTAACAATAAATGGGGTTCTGAAGTCATAGTGTAACAATAAATGGGGTTCTGAAGTCATAGTATAACAATCAATGGGGTTCTGAAGTCATAGTGTAACAATCAATGGGGTTCTGAAGTCATAGTATAACAATCAATGGGGTTCTGAAGTCATAGTATAACAATCAATGGGGTTCTGAAGTCATAGTATAACAATCAATGGGGTTCTGAAGTCATAGTATAACAATCAATGGGGTTCTGAAGTCATAGTGTAACAATCAATGGGGTTCTGAAGTCATAGTGTAACAATCAATGGGGTTCTGAAGTCATAGTATAACAATCAATGGGGTTATGAAGTCATAGTGTAACAATCAATGGGGTTCTGAAGTCATAGTATAACAATCAATGGGGTTCTGAAGTCATAGTATAACAATCAATGGGGTTCTGAAGTCATAGTATAACAATCAATGGATATCAAATGAATCCTATGTTCAAGGCTTTAGGCTACATCTCACTAGCCTGGTCCAAGATTTGTTTTGTGCTATCATGTCAACTACTTGTCACTCATTGTCATGCCAAACACTTTGTTTAGCACAAACAGATCTGTAATCAGGCTAATATCACTCCTGAGCTATACAGAAACAGAAAGAGGAGATAAGCCACTAGTCAAGTGAGCCCTGGCAAACCAACCAACCTGGGTCTATGTCTCCTTTCTCGCGTCCCTCCCATCCTGAGAGGCGACCTATTCATCTCATATCTCAATATAACTCTCATATCTCCCGGGTTCCTCCTTCCTTATCTGCGTGCTCGTCCGTTCACCATCTCCAGGAACGGTGGCGTATTGGCCCACAGATGTCTCAGGGAAGATGATGAATGACTCAGGCTCTGTGGAGACACGCCACAATTCTACAGCAAAATATTTCCATACGCTTTTCCGTTCTTAAGAGTAGTACATTTATTTTGCTCATAACACAGTGCACCATTATGTCACATCACAAGCTGACATCTTGCCTCTGATACTGAAAAAACAACGTTGTGTATCCTTTGCTGTGGTGTTTGATAGGTGTTATAGCTTGGTAGTCGTGAACTGCATGAAGATGAAACAGGGGACCTCTACAAATACATTGGTACTAGTAGACAGCTAAAACACTGATACTGTATGTGGCTTACACATCTTTAAAAAGTATTTTGTATTGTGCGAAGAGGTATTGTCAATGATTTATATATACACTATGTGACTGACAGGGGGGCGCTGTTTTGAAGCCTCCGTGTTGGCACTCACCCACTAAAATAAACAAATATCTTTAGGAAGCTATAGAGATAAACAAAAATATAAACGCAACCATTGGGAGACTCTGTTCACAACGTTGACATCAGCAAAACGTTCGCCCACACAACACCATACACTCTGTCTGCCAGGATTCATCCGTAAACAGCAATCTTCTCCAGCGTGCCAGTGGCCTTTTATTGTCCCTAACACAAGGTCCACCTGTGTAATGATCATGCTGTTTAATCAGCTTCTTGATATGCCACACCTGTCAGGTGAATGGATTATCTTGACAAGGGAGAAATGCTCACTAACATGGATGTAAACAAATGTTTGCACAAAATTTGAGAGAAATACGTTAATTGTGCATATTGAAAACGTCTATGATCTTTTTTTCAGCTCATAAAACATGAAACCAACACATTACACGTTGCCTTTATATTTTTGTTCAGTGTATTAATGTCTACATTTGTTTTTGACACATTTATTTTGGTACAGACATATTAATGCATACTTTTAAATTATATTTTGTAGGCTAACATTATATATATATATATATACTTTTTAAGAATTACTACTGTTACAGTCCTCCCCACTACAAAAATACTGAAAAATATAATTTTGTCTTTGAAAAATATATTTACTGAAACCAAATATATTTTTTGAAATACTATAAAATGCCATTAATTTCTATGGAGGACTGTAGAATTCCATTAATTCCTATGGAGGACAGCTTCTTCTGGGGAGTGACAAGATGGCCGACCGGTGGTTTCAAAGCCTCTCATTGGCCAATACATAGCATCAGCAATCCAGGGTTTACTTACAGTGCCTTCGGAAAGTATTCAGACCGCTTGACTTTTTCCACATTTTGTATTATTCTAAAATGGATTAAATAAAATGAAATCATCAGTAATCTGCACACAATACCCAATAATAACAAAGCAAAAAAAAAAGAGAAATAACTTATTTACATAATTATTCAGACCTTTTGCTATGAGACTCAAACTTGAGGGGGAAGGGTACCAAATCTGGGGAAGGGTACCAAAACATTTCAGGAGCATTGAAGGTCCCCAAGAACACAGTGGCTTCCATCATTCTTAAATGGAAGAAGTTTGGAACCACCAAGACTCTTCCTAGAGCTGGCTGCCCAGCCAAACTGAACAATCGAGGGAGAAGGGCCGTGGTCAGGGAGGTGACCAAGAACCTGATGGTCACTCAGGTAGAGCTCCAGAGTTCCTCTGTGGAGACGGGAGAACCTACCAGAAGGACAACCATCTCTGCAGCACTCCACCAATCAGGCTTTTATGGAGAGTGGCCAGACAGAAGCACAGGCACATGACAGCCCGCTTGGAGTTTGCCAAAAGGCATCAAAAGACTCTCAGACCATGAAAACAATGAAAAGATTCTCTGGTCTGATGAAACCAAGATTGAACTCTTTGGCCTGAATGCCAGGCATCACGTCTGGAGAAAACCTGGCACCATCCCTACGGTGAAGCATGGTGGTGGCATCATCATGCTGTGGGGATGTTTCTCAGAAGTAGGGACTGGGAGACTAGTCAGGATCGAGGCAAAGATAAACGGAGCAAAATACAGAGATCCTTGATGAAAACCTGCCCAGGGGCGGTCAAGACCTCAGACTGGGGCGAAGGTTCACCTTCCAACAGGACAACAACCGTAAGCACACAGCCAAGACAACGCAGGCGTGGCTTTGGAACAAGTCTCTGAATGTCCTTGAGTGGCCCAGCCAGAGCCCAGATATAAACCCGATCTAACATCTCTGGAAAGACCTGAAAATAACTGTCCAGCAACACTCCCCATCCAACCTGACAAAGCTTGAGATGATCTGCAGAGAAGAATGGAAGAAACTCCCCAAATAGAGGTGTGCCAAACTTGTAGTGTCCTTTTTAACCGTTATTTAACTAGGCAAGTCAGTTAAAAACAAATTCTGTTTTACAAGGATGGACTACTCCGGCCAAACCCTAACCCGGACGATGCTGGGCCAATTGTGCGCCGCCCTATGGGACTCCGAATTACAGGCGGTTGTGATACAGCCTTGAATTGAACCAGGGTCTGTAGTGACAAATTCAGCACTGAGATGCAGTGCCTTAGACCGCTGCGCCACTCGGGAGCCCCTGAGTAAATGGTACTGAGTTAAGTACTGATTAAAGGGTCTCAAAATGTATGTAAATGTGATATTTTTTTATAATAAATGAGCATTGTCAGGAGACTGAAAATATTTGGCATGGGTCCCCAGATCCTCAAAAAGTTCCACAGCTGCACCATCAAGAGCATCCTGACCGGTTCATCACCGCCTGGTATGGCAACTGCTCGGCATCTGACCGTAAGGCGGTACAAAGGGTGGTGCATACGGCCCAGTACATCCCTGGGGCCAAGCTTCCTGCCATCCAGGACCTATATAATAGACGGTGTCCAAGGAAAGCCCATAAAGTTGTCAGAAACTCCAGTCACCCAAGTCAGACTGTTTTCTCTACTACCGCATGGCAAGCGGCACCTTAGCGCCAAGTCTAGGACCAAAAGGCTTCTTAACAGCTTCTACCCCCAAGCCATAAGACTGCTGAACAATTAATAAAAAATGTCCACCAGACTATTTACATTGACCCCCCTCCATTTGTTTTTTACACTGCTGCTACTCGCTGTTTATTATCTATGCATAGTCACTTTATCCCTACCTACATGTACAAATGACCTCAACTAACCTGTACACCCGCACACTGACTCAGTACCGGTACCCCCTGTATATAGCCTAATAATCGTTATTTTATTGTGTTACTTTTAATTATTTTTTACTTTAGTTTAATTGGTAAATATTTTCTTAACTCTTCTTGAATTGCACTGTTGATTTAAGGGCTTGTAAGTAAGCATTTCATGGTAAGATCTATACTTGTTGTATTCGGCGCATGTGACAAAGTTTGATTTGATTCGTCATTATGGGGTAGGTTGATGAGTGGGGGGAAAAAATATATTTAATCAGTTTTAGAATAAGGCTGTAACCTAACAAAGTGTTTAAAAAGTCAAGATGTCTGAATCCTTTCCGAAGGCACTGTACATCATTGGGTATGGGCAAATATTTGATTTATTTAACAGAAGCAACTAACCCACGCAGACGGGGCCAAGTTGTGTTAGAACAGAGACATAAGGATGTGTTATGATGTCAACTAAAAACTCCTGACGTTGTGACTTCTACCATAAGAACAAGCATTTTCAATTATATCTACGTACAAATAATTGGTGCATTTTTTTATGTTATACATTACTTTTTCTATTAATCTCACTGTATATTGCTGGTGTTTTACTCTGTTTTTGTAGATTTATGACACCGTATTTCCAAGATAACCGTAATCTAAAATGTCCCACCTCTTCCTTGGAGCATATTTGTGTAGGTCAGCATCTTGGTAATGTAGATCATTCTTATCCAATGTCTGAGGGCGTCATTTACATGTAATTTAGCTACTCTCTCCTGTGTGTTATTTCTACAATGGTCATTTGCAAAAGCAATCATCTGCGCAAAAAAAGCAATTAATTTTGGTGGGAATAAATTCCCCCATCCCTCTATCTCCATGCTCCTCTCTGTAATTGTATGGGGCGTGCATGAAAAATAAGCTCCTTGCTGGTTCCTTGTTGGTCTACGACTTTGCACTCAGTTCTGTCGTTGAAATGTTAAAACAGTCAAAAACATGATTTTCCTGTTGTTTTCTTTTATGGTATTTCCACACTATGAAGTCCAAATAACACTCTGAAATTGTGAAACCTATGATAATGCCCTTTCAGTGTAAGAGCTTAAAAAAAAAAACACCTGGAATTTCAATCTGTTCAAGTGGGATGGAGTTTTTGGCCCATAGCATAACATCACAATCTGATCTGATTATTCTGAACAATGACCAGTCATCTTTGATTTGCATATGTATCCACGAAGCCAGTTCCACTGCATTTTTTCATTGTTCCCCTCTACTCAGGGACTGATTTAGACCTGGGACACGATTCATTGTTCCCCTCTACTCAGGGACTGATTTAGACCTGGGACACGATTCATTGTTCCCCTCTACTCAGGGACTGATTTAGACCTGGGACACTAGTCATTGTTCCCCTCTACTCGGGGACTGATTTAGACCTGGGACACGAGTCATTGTTCCCCTCTACTCAGGGACTGATTTAAACCTGGGACACGAGTCATAGTGATGATTAAAACATGTAATATGTAACCTGTAACCCTATTATAGCCTGCACATGCCAGAGCAGCGACACTTATGAAACTATACTAACTAGACTATGCTCACTCCTCAGCCTGAAGTGCTTTTTGTTGGCGCGACTGCCTGGGTAAGATGTCTCAGGAGGGCAGTCCCGTGTGTTTGCGAGGCAGAGGTCCTGGGTTCTAGCCTAGGTTTGAACTGAATCAGAGGGAAGTGGTACTCGCTAAACAAGCAGTGTGACGTCTTTTACACCGTCTCAAGTATTTTACTGTAACTGACGACACTTCAATAGCTCATAACCAAGTACCAGCAACCAAGTAACAGCAATTGCAGCAAATCTACTAGTAGTGAGGCAAGTATTGGTGCGCACACTAAAGTCATCAACACATTAAGTTGAAGTAAATGAGATTAAATGACTACAGCTTTCAAGGCAACACAATAAATAACAAAATGCGCAGGTGTAAAAACGCAGGTGTAAATATGCAGGTGTAAATAAATTTATAAACAAATCAATTTCTGATATTTTTTGGACATTGCTCATCGCATGAAAAGGCATGAGTTAAACATAACACTGAAAATAAATATATTTAAAAGTAAATTAGTAACATTTATTTTGGAATGTATCTCATTACCGCAACACATTCTGAATCTTGTTTTTTGTCATAATTACTTTGTCATAATTTATTGTTTATACAATACCTTCAGAAAGTAATCACACCCCTTGGCTTTTTCTGTCACGTTCTGACCTTTATTTCCTTTGTTTTTGTCGTTATTTAGTATGGTCAGGGCGTGAGTTGGGGTGGGCAGTCTATGTTTGTTTTTCTATGATTTGGGTATTTCTACGTTTCGGCCTAGTATGGTTCTCAATCAGAGGCAGGTGTCGTTAGTTGTCTCTGATTGAGAATCATACTTAGGTAGCCTGGGTTTCACTGTGTGTTTGTGGGTGTTTGTTTCCGTGTCTGTGTTTTTCACCACACGGTACTGTTTTGGGTTTCGTTCATTCCACGGTTATTGTTTTTGTATTCAGTTGTTCATGTGTACATTTTCGTATTAAAGGAACCATGGACACTTACCACGCCGCATATTGGTCCTCTGATCCTTTTCGCCTCTCCTCTTCGGAAGAAGAGGAGGAAACCCCTACATTTTCCACATGTTGTTGTGTTAACAGCATACATTTAAAATTTATTACATTTTGATTTTTTTTGTCACTGGCCGACACAAATCAAATTTTATTTGTCACATACACATGGTTAGCAGATGTTAATGCGAGTGTAGCGAAATACCCCATAATGTCAAAGTGGAATTGTTTTAAAAAAAATGTGCAAATGAATTAAAAACGAAAAACTGAAATGTCTTGAATCAATAACTATTCAAGCCCTATGTTATGGTAAGCCTGAATAAGGTCCGGAGTAACAATGTGCTTAACGAGTCACATAAGTTCCATGAACTCATTGTGTGTGCAATAATAGTGTTTAATTAACATGACTTTTGAATGACTGCCTCATCTCTGTACCCCACACAAAAATATTCCAAAACATGCATCCTGTTTGCTGTTTGCATTAAAGTAATACTGCAAAAAGGTCCTTCTCCAGAGCGCTCAGGACCTCAGACTGGGGCGAAGGTTCACCTTCCAACAGGACAACGACCCTAAGCACAGAGCCTGGACTTGAACCCGATCAAACATCTCTGGAGAGAACTGAAAATGGTTGTGCAGCAACGCTCCCCATTCAGAGCTTGAGAGGATCTGCAGAGAAGAATGGGCACCAGATACAGGTGTGCCAAGCTTGTAGCATCATACCCAAGAAGACTCTAGGCTGTAATCGCTGCCAAAGGCCCTTCAACAAAGCACTGAGTAAATGGTCTGAATATTTGTGATATAAATGTGATATTTATAAATGTGATATTTCCAGGGGGGGTTTAAATGCAAGTTAGCAAACATTTCTATAAACCTGTTTTTGCTTTGTCGTTATGGGTTATTGTGTGTTATTGTGAGAGGGGGAAAAAAACAATTTAATACATTTTAGAATAAGGCTGTAACCCAACAAAATGTGGAAAAAGTCAAGGGGTCTGAATACTTCCTGAAGGCACTGTATATATTAGTGTTTTATTTTTCATACTTTGTTTTCTTCCACTTTGACATTACAAAGTATTTTGTGTAGATTGTTCAAGTAAAATAACAATTACACTCATTTTAATCCCACTCTGCAACACAACAAAATGTGCAAAAATTCAAGGGGTGCAAATACTTTCTGAAGGCACTGTACATATTATTATGATGTACACATATTTGGATGAGGGGGGGGGGGGGAAGGCATAAATATCAGATTAATATTTCCTAAATACTGCTGCATTACGGTAATGATAACCAGGTTTCAGAGATGAGAATGCATGTTTCGGTAATGACTGTTGCATAGTTTGCCATTTAAATACTGTACTGAGCTCTATTAGAGATTCAGTAACCAAATACCTCATCAAACTTTGTCATTTGTTAGTCCCGAATGACTTGCATAATACTAAAATAATGCAATTGACTAAAATATCCTTTAATTATAGCGTACGTTTAATGCTATAATAGAACTACAAAGTGCATTTGTAGTTACTTGCAAGGTCTTTACAGGTAATATTGATGCGTCAGGACGTGGATATGTCTGGTTCTAATGTTTTTTTAGAAGTATATCTAAACTGAATGGGATCCTATGGGCAAATGGTATAACATGATATTCCTAGAAAATATCTAACCATGTGGGATACAGACCAAAAACTGTCTTGGGATCAAACAATAAAGGTTAGTGCTAAAACAGGTGAACGTGTCAAAATGAGGGATGTCCTCCGTTAAGTGGTGGGGTTGCTCTTTGCTGAAACACAAACTTCAGATTGCGTCTTTAAGTATATTAAATGGGGTTAAACACCCATATTTCCTGACAACCCCTACTTAATAAAATAACTGATGTATAAAAAAAATATATTAAAAAAAAAAGTAAAAAAGTATGTTCAAGTGTAACGTCTGCTTCCAGCTCACACTCTCAAACACATAGATCCCCTGAACGCAGCTCACTCTCAAACACATAGATCCCCTGAACGCAGCTCACTCTCAAACACATAGATCCCCTGAACGCAGCTCACTCTCCAGCCCACTTTCCAGCTCACACTCTCAAACACATAGATCCCCTGAACGCAGCTCACTCTCAAACACATAGATCCCCTGAACGCAGCTCACTCTCCAGCCCACTTTCCAGCTCACACTCTCAAACACATAGATCCCCTGAACGCAGCTCACTCTCCAGCCCACTTTCCAATTCACACTCTCAAACACATAGATCCCCTGAACGCAGCTCACTCTCCAGCCCACTTTCCAATTCACACTCTCAAACACATAGATCCCCTGAACGCAGCTCACTCTCCAGCCCACTTTCCAATTCACACTCTCAAACACATAGATCCCCTGAACGCAGCTCACTCTCCAGCCCACTTTCCAATTCACACTCTCAAACACATAGATCCCCTGAACGCAGCTCACTCTCAAACACATAGATCCCCTGAACGCAGCTCACTCTCAAACACATAGATCCCCTGAACGCAGCTCACTCTCCAGCCCACTTTCCAATTCACATTCTCAAACACATAGATCCCCTGAACGCAGCTCACTCTCCAGCCCACTTTCCAATTCACACTCTCAAACACATAGATCCCCTGAACGCAGCTCACTCTCAAACACATAGATCCCCTGAACGCAGCTCACTCTCCAGCCCACTTTCCAATTCACACTCTCAAACACATAGATCCCCTGAACGCAGCTCACTCTCCAGCCCACTTTCCAATTCACACTCTCAAACACATAGATCCCCTGAACGCAGCTCACTCTCCAGCCCACTTTCCAATTCACACTCTCAAACACATAGATCCCCTGAACGCAGCTCACTCTCAAACACATAGATCCCCTGAACACAGCTCACTCTCCAGCCCACTTTCCAATTCACACTCTCAAACACATAGATCCCCTGAACGCAGCTCACTCTCCAGCCCACTTTCCAATTCACACTCTCAAACACATAGATCCCCTGAACGCAGCTCACTCTCCAGCCCACTTTCCAATTCACACTCTCAAACACATAGATCCCCTGAACGCAGCTCACTCTCCAGCCCACTTTCCAATTCACACTCTCAAACACATAGATCCCCTGAACGCAGCTCACTCTCCAGCCCACTTTCCAATTCACACTCTCAAACACATAGATCCCCTGAACGCAGCTCACTCTCAAACACATAGATCCCCTGAACGCAGCTCACTCTCCAGCCCACTTTCCAATTCACACTCTCAAACACATAGATCCCCTGAACGCAGCTCACTCTCCAGCCCACTTTCCAATTCACACTCTCAAACACATAGATCCCCTGAACGCAGCTCACTCTCCAGCCCACTTTCCAATTCACACTCTCAAACACATAGATCCCCTGAACGCAGCTCACTCTCAAACACATAGATCCCCTGAACGCAGCTCACTCTCCAGCCCACTTTCCAATTCACTCTCAAACACATAGATCCCCTGAACGCAGCTAGCTCACTCTCCAGCCCACTTTCCAATTCACACTCTCAAACACATAGATCCCCTGAACGCAGCTCACTCTCCAGCCCACTTTCCAATTCACACTCTCAAACACATAGATCCCCTGAACGCAGCTCACTCTCCAGCCCACTTTCCAATTCACACTCTCAAACACATAGATCCCCTGAACGCAGCTCACTCTCCAGTCCACTTTCCAATTCACTCTCAAACACATAGATCCCCTGAACGCAGCTCACTCTCCAGCCCACTTTCCAATTCACACTCTCAAACACATAGATCCCCTGAACGCAGCTCACTCTCAAACACATAGATCCCCTGAACGCAGCTCACTCTCCAGCCCACTTTCCAATTCACACTCTCAAACACATAGATCCCCTGAACGCAGCTCACTCTCCAGCCCACTTTCCAACTCACACTCTCAAACACATAGATCCCCTGAACGCAGCTCACTCTCCAGCCCACTTTCCAACTCACACTCTCAAACACATAGATCCCCTGAACGCAGCTCACTCTCCAGCCCACTTTCCAATTCACACTCTCAAACACATAGATCCCCTGAACGCAGCTCACTCTCCAGCCCACTTTCCAGATCACACTCTCAAACACATAGATCCCCTGAACGCAGCTCACTCTCCAGCCCACTTTCCAATTCACACTCTCAAACACATAGATCCCCTGAACGCAGCTCACTCTCCAGATCCCGATCACCTGAATTCTGATCAGCTGTTCACACACCTGTAGGTCGTTTACACACACTATTTAGTTCAGTTCTTTGCACCCCCATCATTGTGAGGTATTGTTTGTTTTGATACACAGCTCTAGTCGGAGCTCTGTTTTTGTCCATATTAGTCCTCCTGTGTATTGTAGTTTTTGGCCATCCTCACTAACTATGTTTTTTGCTCATTCCCTGCCTGTACTGTTGCCTGTCAGACCTCTTGCCTGATCTCCCGGACTACATTATTAGCCTTATTCCCTGCCTGTACTGTTACCTTTCAGACCTCTTGCCTGATCTCCCGGACTACATTATTAGCCTTATTCCCTGCCTGTACTGTTACCTTTCAGACCTCTTGCCTGATCTCCCGGACTACATTATTAGCCTTATTCCCTGCCTGTACTTTTGCCTGTCAGACCTCTTGCCTGATCTCCCGGACTACATTATTAGCCTTATTCCCTGCCTGTACTGTTAACTTTTTGGACCCCCCTGTGTATGACCTTCTGTGGTCCTTTAGTAAATAAACACTTGCTGCGCCCTGCGCATGAAACCAGCTCTCTGTCTCCCATCATACTCCTTACAGTAAGCAGTAGTCCTAGTAAATAATACAAGTTACCAGCGCAGCACACCCATTGACTATACATTAGAAATTATCATTACCAAAATGAAGGTTCTCATTACCAAAACGGACCTAGAAATGATTCGGTAATGAGAAATGTGTGTTTCGGTAATGAGAAATGTGTGTTTCGGTAATGAGAGGCTCAATCTTTAAGTAAGACAGACATTGTGAGTCTGCAAACAATTGACCACATCACTAAAGCCCGTTTGTGTGTTAGAGAATAAGATCCTCATTCTGAAGGCATATATATGAAGAAATGAAATGAACTTGTGCTCATCTAAGGACTACTCAACTAGATGATGCATCATGGGTGAATAAAACGTTATGAAAAACAATGATTGGAGTTTTTATGGCAACTTGAAAAAGTATTACTGTAATGAGAGACATGTCCACAGACACTGTGCTATTTAAGTAATAAATATGATAGTTTCATGTAAACCTCAACTAGTATACCATTTTTATGATTTATGGACAAACTACAGCAATGAGAATTTGGGGTGAAAATGTATTTAAAATAAGACACTAGACATCTTAGTCTTCAGAATGACAGCTGATTGTTGCAGATGCGTCACGGTTTTCTAACTCAATTTGATACTGCCACGGTTTCATGAGAATCACCCGACTATGGGGGTCCCAAATGTCACCCTATTCCATATATAGTGCACTACTTTTGACCAGGGTGTAGTTCACTGTATAGGGAATAGGGTTAAATTTGGGACACAACTTATATTTGCAGCAGAGTTCTAGGCACTAGTGTGAGTGATGCATTTTGACACCCGCTTCTGTCAATAACACAGGTTTGTCTGCAGTGAATCAATAGAAAATGGCTGCTAAATTAAATCATGCTTCCGTTCATCCATAAATGCCACCAGTGGATTTATTCAGGGGCAATAACATCCTTCTCATATCCGTACAGGGGAGAGCAATCACTGTATATCAAAATCATTGTAAAGGAACACAATCAATAAAGATGGAGGGTTGGGGAATGTGTTAAAAAGTTAAATGCAGAATGGATAACCCCTTCGGAGGGTCAAGGACTGACTTGTCTCTGTCCGTTGTCTCGGAAGATGTTTACCTCAATACCAGTAAAAATAAATGCATGCAAGGACCAGTGAGTAACAGTCACAGAATGCATCTCAAATGGAACCCTGTTCCTTATATAGTGTACTACTTTCGACCAAGGCACTATAGGGCTATGTTCAAAAGTAGTGCACTATATAGGGAATAGACTGCCATTTGGGACGCACTCCCATAAACGCTTGCTAGTATTCAGGCAATTTGTGTGTGATGGGTCTAAATGATCCGGGGGTGTCACATCTTGACACATAATTATCAAATGCCATTTCGTTTTTATAACGCATCAAATATAATGCCATACGGACGTGTTTCCCCCTGTTTTGTCGGAGCCGATGAGAAGCCTCAAGGGGGAAATCAAATGCTGTGATGTAATCTTGCATTGCAAACATATGCCCAAGCTTATCGGCTGGCTGGAACGCTGCCCAGAGGCTGTCAGATAAGTCTAGTATCCACATATTGCCCATAAAATACAAAGTAACACCAAATCAAGTGAGATTCAGATAAGATCGAATTGATGAGAAGAGAAAGTCATTACCTGACATCTACACAGCAGTTATGATAGCCGCCAATGTCAAGGGATGTTGGTCAATACCATTTCCCATATTTCATAGCTCTTTAGTGGGGAATTAGATCATCAAAATGGCCAGATGCCAACTCAAAGTCTTTCTTTGGCTCCTGCACATATATTTTTCATTTTATTCATAAGCATTCTCTCTAAGTGCTTTTTCATGTATTGCATAGTAGTGTAGGGGCCTATTTTCACAGCATGGGAGTGGAGTTACTAGAATCACCAGATAGATCACAGTTGCACTTTTTGGATCAGCCAAGTAACGGGAAGTATCCCAAGTTATTAAAGTCCAACAGTGTAAATATTGATTACCGATGACGCCCTTGAAAACCTGAGCAATTTTGAAATTGGAAGGGCATGAAGAAATAAAAAGGGGAACAACGTGCCAATGGGGCATAAACAGTTAAATATTCTATAAATAGTCATACACATCATACACATCCCCATCAGATAAACGCTCAGTGAAAAGCAACGCAACACTTTTTTTTGTGTCTGCACTGTAAAAAAAAAAAAGTCCTGTAAAAATGTACAGCAATCATTACAGTGTATGTTTGTTTATATGCTACACTGAATATACAGTAACTAAAATGTATTGACCGCAAAAATAGGTGATGATGGAAATGTGGTATTGTTTGTACTGAGAACAGTATTCTCTGAATAAAATATGTTTTATAATGATGTGTCTTTTCTCTTCAGCATTGTCCCAATGCGTAATCTCACATCTCTCTTGCCAACTTTCCATTGCCTCTGTATGGTATAGGACCAGGGGTGCACAACTAATTGAGCAAGGCGGACAGTTTCGGATACTGACACGAATGACTCAAGGGGCCAGGAAATGGTACAGGGCTATTTCACCTTCATTCTGAGTATGGCGTCTCTTCATACTGAAAGGGACCTGTCTCCTGTATGGGCAGATGGATCCAGTTGGCTTTCCACGTCCTCCAGGGATGTTGGCCATCCTCCCCTCCATCTGTGAGAACCTCACATCGATGAACAATCCTCCAAAAAGACAGACTCTCTAAATGCATACTCATCTCTTTGTGGAGTGGATCAGTGAAAAGATGACAAACTGGGACATGACAAGTGTACTTCGTTAATAACGTTATATTCCAACGTTGAATATAACCTTCAAATGGCGTTGAATTAAAATGGGTATTATTATTTTACAGCCTGTGGGGACTGCATAGATTTGGTTGATAAAAAAAGGGCATGTGGAAATTGTTATGGAGATTGTTTCAGAAGCTGTTTCAGGAGCTCCATCCCTGAATGATGTTTTAGAAGCTCCATCCCTGAATGATGTTTCAGAAGCTCCATCCCTGAATGATGTTTCAGAAGCTCCATCCCTGAATGTTGTCTCCGAAGCTCCATTCCTGAATGTTGTTTCAGAAGCTCCATCCCTGAATGTTGTCTCCGAAGCTCCATCCCTGAATGATGTTTCAGAAGCTCCATCCCTGAATGTTGTCTCCAAAGCTCCATCCCTGAATGATGTTTCAGAAGCTCCATTCCTGAATGTTGTTTCAGAAGCTCCATTCCTGAATGTTGTCTCCGAAGCTCCATCCCTGAATGATGTTTCAGAAGCTCCATCCCTGAATGTTGTCTCCGAAGCTTCATTCCTGAATGTTGTCTCCGAAGCTCCATTCCTGAATGATGTTTCAGAAGCTCCATCCCTGAATGTTGTCTCCAAATCTCCATTCCTGAATGATGTTTCAGAAGCTCCATTCCTGAATGTTGTTTCAGAAGCTCCATCCCTGAATGTTGTCTCCGAAGCTCCATTCCTGAATGATGTTTCAGAAACTCCATTCCTGAATGATGTTTCAGAAGCTCCATCCCTGAATGTTGTCTCCGAAGCTCCATTCCTGAATGATGTTTCAGAAGCTCCATTCCTGAATGTTGTTTCAGAAGCTCCATCCCTGAATGTTGTCTCCGAAGCTCCATTCCTGAATGATGTTTCAGAAGCTCCATTCATGAATGTTGTTTCAGAAGCTCCATCCCTGAATGTTGTCTCCGAAGCTCCATTCCTGAATGATGTTTCAGAAGCTCCATCCCTGAATGTTGTTTCAGAAGCTCCATCCCTGAATGTTGTCTCCGAAGCTCCATCCCTGAATGATGTCTCCGAAGCTCCATTCCTGAATGTTGTTTCAGAAGCTCCATCCCTGAATGTTGTCTCCAAAGCTCCATCCCTGAATGATGTTTCAGAAGCTCCATTCCTGAATGTTGTTTCAGAAGCTCCATTCCTGAATGTTGTCTCCGAAGCTCCATCCCTGAATGATGTTTCAGAAGCTCCATCCCTGAATGTTGTCTCCGAAGCTTCATTCCTGAATGTTGTCTCCGAAGCTCCATTCCTGAATGATGTTTCAGAAGCTCCATCCCTGAATGTTGTCTCCAAAGCTCCATTCCTGAATGATGTTTCAGAAGCTCCATTCCTGAATGTTGTTTCAGAAGCTCCATCCCTGAATGTTGTCTCCGAAGCTCCATTCCTGAATGATGTTTCAGAAGCTCCATTCCTGAATGATGTTTCAGAAGCTCCATCCCTGAATGTTGTCTCTGAAGCTCCATTCCTGAATGATGTTTCAGAAGCTGCATTCCTGAATGTTGTTTCAGAAGCTCCATCCCTGAATGTTGTCTCCGAAGCTCCATTCCTGAATGATGTTTCAGAAGCTCCATTCATGAATGTTGTTTCAGAAGCTCCATCCCTGAATGTTGTCTCCGAAGCTCCATTCCTGAATGATGTTTCAGAAGCTCCATCCCTGAATGTTGTTTCAGAAGCTCCATCTATGAATGTTGTTTCAGAAGCTCCATCCCTGAATGTTGTCTCCGAAGCTCCATTCCTGAATGTTGTCCCCGAAGCTCCATTCCTGAATGTTGTTTCAGAAGCTCCATCCCTGAATGTTGTCTCCGAAGCTCCATTCCTGAATTATCTTTCAGAAGCTCCATCCCTGAATTTTTCAAAGTACCCGTGTAGGAAGTAGTTACACACCTCAGCATTTCAAGAGTCTGTGTTCTAAAACGAAACGGCAGTAAAGTAGAAAGGGTATTTCAGAAGTACATCTGAAAATCCCCTACCGAGGGATGTTGTTGCCATCAAATGCTTATTTCCTCAGTGCCGGATCGGTTGTACTGTCGATGTTGTCTCACTAGAACTTTAATGTTCCTCAGTGGAGGATTTTCCCCTTTTTCCGTTTCCATTTCAATAGCGTACCTTTTAAAAGTAACATGCATTTTGACACTTTATTCATTCCATCTGGGGTGAAGCGATGATGGAGTTGGGTGTCTCTGGGACAGCGTTGGGGTATTCCATCACCAATGACCTGGCCCCACCGCCACGGTTGACTGATGACATTTACTCCCAGCACTGACCGCCGCTGGCCTGCTGGCTGGCTGGCTGGATGGCCTCCTTCCCTTTGTGGCGTCCCATTTACCTGTATGGGGTCCATATTAGGACAGCTTCTGAAACAAGTCTTGCTGAGACCGGGCCTGTTATAATATGGACACTGTGTACCTGAGTCCTGGTCAGAGGCTGCAGCTATCATCTCAATATTTAATGTGTGGGGCAGCCACCACCTACAGTGATCATATTTGCTCCGTAGCAACGCTTGCATGCACGGTTAACCTTTGATGCCAAAAGGCATTGATTACATGCAAAACCCAGATGCGCTAGCAAGAGACGCATATGTGTTATTGACTTAATGAAGAATTCAAATATTCATAACAGAAACACCACACCCTCTATGATAAAAGATTGTGAGTGGAACACCATGTCTTCATTTGTAAGTATTGTCAAGCTAGGAGGGCTGCCAAACAATATGCCAAGGGGGGTCCCACCAGGAGAGGATCTTGGCAGCCACAACAATGGCAGAAGGTGTTCTGGACTTCTCTCTTTCCACTTCCGCTAGCTGAAAGAGACACAGTGCAACACAGGAGCAGAGAGCAGGGCATGCTATCAATGCAGAATAATCACATGATTTTATTTCATGAATTGTCATATTATTTTCTGTTACTCACTTGTCTCAGGGCTTGTAACAGTATATGCAGGTGGTATTATTTTTCCATACCATTCTAAAAGAGAAAAGTGTTTGAAAGAGGAGACGGGAAATTAGTACAAATCAAACGGTCAATATAGACAAATTGGGTAATAACTCAGTTCTGTTTATTCTGAAATACACTTAGTCCATGTGTACTTTTAATGGTGGACAACTAATCAATCCATTTAATTTAGAGAAAAACAAATTCCTCTGTCTAGACTACCCGGAGTGGGATCCTCTGTCTAGACTACCCGGAGTGGGATCCTCTGTCTAGACTACCCGGAGTGGGATCCTCTGTCTAGACTACCCGGAGTGGGATCCTCTGTCTAGACTACCCAGAGTGGGATCCTCTGTCTAGACTACCCGGAGTGGGATCCTCTGTCTAGACTACCCAGAGTGGGATCCTCTGTCTAGACTACCCGAAGTGGGATCCTCTGTCTAGACTACCTGGAGTGGGATCCTCTGTCTAGACTACCCGGAGTGGGACCCTCTGTCTAGAATACCCAGAGTGGGATCTTCTGTCTAGACTACACAGAGCAGGATCCTCTGTCTAGACTACCCAGAGTGGGATTCTCTGTCTAGACTACCCGGAATGGGATCCTCTGTCTACAGTACCCAGAGTTGGATCCTATGTCAAGACTACTCAGAGTGGGATCCTCTGTCTAGTCTACCCGGAGTGGGATCCTCTGTCTAGTCTACCCGGAGTGGGATCCTCTGTCTAGACTACCCGGAGTGGGATCCTCTGTCTAGTCTACCCGGAGTGGGATCCTCTGTCTAGACTACCCGGAGTGGGATCCTCTGTCTAGTCTACCCGGAGTGGGATCCTCTGTCTAGTCTACCCGGAGTGGGATCCTCTGTCTAGACTACCCGGAGTGGGATCCTCTGTCTAGACTACCCATAGTTGGATCCTCTGTCTAGACTACCCGGAGTGGGATCCTCTGTCTAGACTACCCGGAGTGGGATCCTCTGTCTAGACTACCCAGAGTGGGATCCTCTGTCTAGACTACCCTGAGTGGGATCCTCTGTCTAGTCTACCAGGAGTGAGATCCTCTGTCTAGACTACCCGGAGTGGGATCCTCTGTCTAGACTACCCATAGTTGGATCCTCTGTCTAGACTACCCGGAGTGGGATCCTCTGTCTAGACTACATGGAGCAGGATCCTCTGTCTAGACTACCCAGAGTGGGATCCTCTGTCTAGACTACCCAGAGTGGGATTCTCTGTCTAGTCTACCCGGAGTGGGATCCTCTGTCTAGACTACCCGGAGTGGGATCCTCTGTCTAGACTACCCGGAGTGGGATCCTCTGTCTAGACTACCCGGAGTGGGACCCTCTGTCTAGACTACCCGGAGTGGGATCCTCTGTCTAGACTACCCGGAGCAAGATCCTCTGTCTAGACTACCTGGAGCAGGATCCTCAGTCTAGACTACCCAGAGCGTGATCCTCTGTCTAGACTACCCCAATCAGAATCCATGATACAGGACTGTTTTGATCACGTGGACTGGGATATGTTCCGGGCCGCCTCGGACAAACATGGACAAACATACTGACTCTCTCTCTGTGTTCATCAGGAAGTGTATAGAGGACGTTGTTCCTACAGTGACGTTCAGAACATACCCAAACCAATGGAAGCATTCAAACAAAACTGAAAGCTCAAACCACAGCATTTAACCACGGTAAAGTGACTGGAACCATGGCGACTATAAACAGACCACCTATGACCGCACCTATGACCGCACCTATGACCTCACCTATGACCTCTGCAAGACAATCAAAGAGGCAAAAATACAGTACAGGGACAGAGTGGAGTTACAATTCAACGTCTCAGACACGAGATGCATTTGGCAGGGCTTTCAGACTATCACTGATTATAAAGGGAAATCCAGCTACATCGCGGACACTGACGCCTCACTCCCAGACAAGCTAAACACCTTTTTTGCCAGTTTCGAGGAAAACAACACAGAGTCGCAGATGTTGCTCACGAGGACAGCGGGCTCCGGTTCTCTGTAGTCGACGTGAGTAGGACCTTCAAGCGTGTTAACCAGTTAAATATAACTAAATGTAATTGAAAATGTAATCTACGTAATCCCCAGAAGTAATTATTCATCATGAGGGTCATAAACAATAACTAGCTATGCTGCATACTCCAAAAAAGGTTCAAATCTCACCTTTCTGGAGATATAGTTACTAATCGCTGAGGTGTAGTCACAGTACAAATATGATAACAATCAGAAAATAATATTTGATGTGATGTATTTCCTATTCAACAAGACTGTATGAATAAGGCTTGAAATGACTTACATGCTTTCTAAATAGAGTATAATCACATGATCCTACGTCATAAAGGCTCACAAACCGGGGGCTATTGCTCAATGCAAGTTTCTAGTTTCAATCTACAGGTCGATTTATAAGCAAAATGACAGTCAGAACCGATACCAGAACCACGCAGGTCCCCTAAACTGGGGACTTTACATCTATTAACCCTCACAGGGCTGCCGCCCCAGATGGCATCCCAAGCTGCGCCCTCAGAGCATGCCCAGACCAGCTGGCTAGAGTATTGACCGACATTTTCAACCTCTCACTATCCCAGTCTTTCGTCCCCATTTGCTTAAAGATGGCCACCATTGTTCCTGTAACCAAGCGAGCCAAGATAACTAAACTAAATGGCTATCGCCCATTAGCACTCATAACTGTCATTATTAAGTGCTTTGAAAGTCAAGCACCATATCACCTCCACCATACCTGTCACCCTTGACCCACAATTTGCATATCGCCCGGCAGATTATCGGACCACAGAATCACCGTTGCACTCCACACCACCCTATCCCACATGGCCAAGAGGAATATCTATGTGAGAATGCTGATCATCGACTATAACATAGTGACTCCTAGCTCATCACTAAACCCACCACCTGTGTCTGAACTCCTCCCTGTACAACAGGGTACAACATCCTAGATTTCCTGACGGGTATGCAACAGCCACACCACCACACTGATCCTCAATACGGAGGATTGACGGAGGTCCTACTGGGGTTTGTTCAGCCCCCTAATGTAGAGGGAGCACACACCCATCCTCATCGACGGGCCGCAGTGGATAGGGTCAAATGCTTCAAGTTCCTCAGAGTGCACATCACTGAGGACCTGAAATGGTCTCGCCACACCGACATCGTGGTGAAGAAGGCACAATTTAAGAAAATCATCAAGGATAACACAATAATGCTTAACAGCTTATTTCCACTGTGGTCCTTTTGAAGATGGAAAGGGGAAGGAGGAATACTTCAACAGACTTCTGTCGAGCTGTTTCCCAGCCTGGCACGGCAGCTACTCCGCCCTTAACCGCATGGCTCTCCAGAGGGTGGTGCGGACAGCCCAATTCTTCCCCGGGGCAACGCTGCCTGCCCTCCAGGACATCTACAGCACCTGGCGTCAAAGGAAGGTCAAGAAGATCATCAAGGACTTAGAGCCACAGTTTGCTCACTTGGCTACTGTCTGACAGACGGACACAGTACAGGTACATTAAACTCAAGACAGAGAGACTAAAAAACAGCTTCTATTAGCTGGACATCAGAGTGTTGAACAGCCATCACTAGCTGTCTACCAAGTGAGGCACGCTCATGTTCACTCACACCAAACACACACACTCACAAGCTATCACACACACACACATACCTCAAACTCACTTACTCACACACGCACATACACACACACCCTCACAGCCATCGGTGCTGTCCCATGTTGTAGAGACATTGAACCACTGGTCACATTCCGTTTCACACTGTGTATTTAAATACTGTATCCCCGATATAGCTTATTCTATTATTTCTACTATTGTACATTGTATTTTAGTTACACTGTTTATGCATACCGCATATGTATTTATATGCTGGATTCTTGACATAGCTCAATCTAATATATCTACCGATGTACCTATCAGTCTTAGTTTATTTTGTGTAAATTCACCCCGGTGTACTTGCTGTATGTATAGGTCAGTGGCGGTCAGTGCCGTTTAAGACTAGGGAGGGTGATTCACTTTTGTAATGGAGACGCTGTGAGTCGAGAAGCAGGTGCAGGTGAAACGTTTAATAAAACAACAAACATGAAACGAGACAACATAGCAGTAGCGTCTACGCATAAACACAGGAACAATACTCACTGGGCAAGGAACATAAGGGAGTGCCAGATATAGGGGAGGTAATAAGTGAGGTAATGAAGTCCAGGTGTGCGTAATGATGGTTGCCAGGTGTGCGTAATGATGGTTGCCAGGTGTGCGTAATGATGGTTGCCAGGTGTGCGCAATGATGGTTGCCAGGTGTGCGTAATGATGGATGCCAGGTGTGCGTAATGATGGATGCCAGATGTGCGTAATGATGGATGCCAGGTGTGCGTAATGATGGTTGCCAGGTGTGCGTAATAATGGATTCCAGGTGTGCGTAATGATGGTTGCCAGGTGTGCGCAATGATGGATGCCAGGTGTGCGTAATGACTGATGCCAGGTGTGCGTAATGATGGATCGCAGGACCGGTGGTTAGTGTACCGGTGACGTCGAACACAGGAGGGGAGGAGAGGGAGTAGATGGGACAATTTTTTATGAGCTTGGCCTTATCTATATTGCAGCACATTGGATAACTGTCATTAAAATTACATATCTACATGATACTCAAACGTTTTTCAACAGAATCGGCAGAATAAATACACCCCTGATCAGTTCACTTTCATAGCAGCCACATTCAAACAGCATCATCACTTTGCTCGTGGTATCATTCCGTCTCGCATCTACACTCTCTCCTCCAGTGCACAACACGATAGTTGTCTATGACCAGATGATAAAATGTTTCCAAGCCAAACCTTCATACCATAACCACTAACCGCTACCCACAGCCTACATCGTTGTCACCATATTAGCTAACTTCATAGTCAACATAGCTACTAGAACTAACACTTTAGTAAACCCGCTACAATCATACAATCATTTGCCAGCAGCATACCACCCTGCATACCACTGCTGGCTTGCTTCTGAAGCTAAGGAGGGTTGGTCCTGGTCAGTCCCTGGAGACCAGATGCTGTTGGAAGTGGTGTTGGAGGCACTCTTTCCTCTGGTCTAAAAAAATATCCCAATGCCCCAGGCCAGTGATTGGGGATACTGCCCTGTGTAGGGTGCCGTCTTTCGGATGGGACGATAAACGGGTGTCCTGACTCTCTGACGTCGTTAAAGATCCCATGGCACTTATCGTAAGAGAAGGGGTGTTAACCCCGGTGTCCTGGCTAAATTCCCAATCTGGCCATCAAACCATTGGCTCCTTCATCCCCCTCCTCTCCCCTGTAACTATTCCCCAGGTCGTTGCTGCAGATGAGAATGTGTTCTCAGTCAATTTACCTGGTAAAATAACAGATAAATAAATAAAAATGTACAGCAAGCAATTTAGCAGTTACACCGGCAGCACCGGTGGCAATAAATTAATCAAACGAAATGCTTACCTTGACTTGGAAGAGTTCCAGTGTTGGATAGCCTTTGCCAGCTAGCTAACATAGCATTCCTCTCTGTTTGAGCCGGGTGTATGAGTAGGCTAAACTAGCTAGCTGCATTAGCTAGTTGTGAAAGTGAAATAAATCTCTCTCTCT
This sequence comes from Oncorhynchus clarkii lewisi, assembly GCF_045791955.1. Taxonomy (NCBI): domain Eukaryota; kingdom Metazoa; phylum Chordata; class Actinopteri; order Salmoniformes; family Salmonidae; genus Oncorhynchus; species Oncorhynchus clarkii. The sequence continues at coordinate 10,533,960 of NC_092152.1, forward strand.
CTCGCTTCTCCTTCATTTGTGAAGAAATTAAATTGTTCAAAACTGTTCAACTATTGTCTTTCTCTCTCTTTGAGTCAACTACTCACCACATTTTGTGCATTGCAGGGCTAGCTAGTTGTAGCTTATGCTTTCAGCACTAGATTCTTTGATTGGGTGGACAAATCAAATCAAATCAAATTGTATTTGTCACATGCGCCGACTACAACAGGTACTACAACCTTACAGTGAAATGCTTACTTACAAGCGTACTTACTTACAAGGAAATGCAAACAGTCTGGGTAGCCATTTGATTTGCTGTTCAGGAGTCTTATGGCTTGGGGGTAGAAGCTGTTAAGAAGCCTCTTGGACCAAGGACATCCTCCAACCTATCAGAGCTCTTGCAGCATAAACTGACATGTCTAGGTCCATAGGCTTCCAAACAGCTTCTTCCCCCAAGCCATACGACTCCTGAACGCCTAATTAAATGGCTACCCAGACGATTTGTATTGAATTGGATGTACTTTTTATTTAACTAGTCAGTTAAGAACAAATTCTTATTTTACAATGACGGCCTACCCCGGCCAAACCCTCCCCTAACCGGACGATGGAGGGCCAATTGTGCGCCGCCATATGGGAATCCTGATCACGGGCCGGTTGTGAGACAGCCCGGGATCGAACCAGGGCCTGTAGTGGCACCTCTAGCACTGAGATGCAGTGCGTCAGAAGAAACACTGTTCAACTGACGAACAAGGTCAGCCTGCAGGCGCCCGGCCCCCCACAAAAGCAGGATGAGCCAAGTAAAGCCAAACCCTCCCCTAACCCGGACGACGCTGGGCCAAACCCTCCCCTAACCCGGACGACGCTGGGCCAAACCCTCCCCTAACCCGGACGACGCTGGGCCAAACCCTCCCCTAACCCGGACGACGCTGGGCCAAACCCTCCCCTAACCCGGACGACGCTGGGCCAAACCCTCCCCTAACCCGGACGACGCTGGGCCAAACCCTCCCCTAACCCGGACGACGCTGGGCCAAACCCTCCCCTAACCCGGACGACGCTGGGCCAAACCCTCCCCTAACCCGGACGACGCTGGGCCAAACCCTCCCCTAACCCGGACGACGCTGGGAAAATTATGTGCCGCCCTATGGGACTCCCAATCACGGCCGGTTGTGATACAGCCTGGGATCAAACCCAGGTCTGTAGTGATGCTTCTAATACTGCGAAGCAGTGCCTTAGACCGCTGCGCTAATCGCGAGGCCCCGGAACATTGCCTTAAAACTATGCACTGTCGAGAGAATGCAGCCAGATTGAATCCCGGATAAAATACTTGAAGGACTCTAGGTTTGTTTCTTTCAACAGACAATTTACTTTAAAGCATTTGATTCCCTAAGACGATAAAGTATCTATCACAATCTCTTCATGAAATGTTGCATTCACAAGGATTTGTGTGTATAACTCACATTTTAAGATAGATCATACATTGACATCGAAATTTTCAAAAAAAATGTAACTACATGAAGTGCTATAAGACCAGTGTTGCGATAAACCATCAATGTCTGTCTGTGTTTTGTAATGATTAACCTGTCAAAGTAACAATAGAGTAGACTATATAATGCACCAACCATTCAGAATTATGAGTTTCTGAAAGGATATTGAAGGAATAAAGCAATGGATTCATTTATAGCAATAATCTCAACAACAACAAAAAATGTAACTCGCTATTCTCGGGCGTGTTTGCACCTTGAAAAGCAAATGTTAACATAATCTTTACAGACAGCACTGCATGCAGAATGTGTCATCAGATTATGTGTATTCATGATGTACACTCTCTTTTAAAAGACGTTAAGCAAGAATGGTTCCATTAAACTAAATTATGCTATTTCTATTCATCATTTAATTTATGGACATAAGACAGAAGCATGTTCCGTGGATAAGCTGATACTGAGGGAGGAATATTCTGCATTAATATTCATGCTAATATTCATGCTAGGAAATGCAAACTGTAAGAATGCTGAAAACATTACAACATTCAAAGCATCCAGTATCCAGAAGAAACAGAAAACTGCTACATCTACTTGTGTGTGTGTGTGTGTGTGTGTGTGTGTGTGTGTGTGTGTGTGTGTGTGTGTGTGTGTGTGTGTGTGTGTGTGTGTGTGTGTGTGTGTGTGTGTGTGTGTGTGTGTGTGTGTGTGTGTGTGTGTGTGTGTGAGGGCGTGCGTGTATGTGGTGTAACACTGTTGAGTGATTCTCCCAAAGGACTGATTAAGTATGATGATACTGATTTGTGGCAAGGAGATTTCTTTTCCCTGTTCATAACGTGCATGCCTTAAGTGAAGAGAAAACTATTTCCTCTTAATGGAATCTCCTAATGTTCCACGGTGTCATTAACAATTCCAAACAGCCACCATATTTAGAGAAAATCTTTGAGTAATTAAATAAATTGCTCCCCACCATGCTAGGGATGCTAGTGTCATGAAAGTCTAATGACACGCTGTCCTATCATTAGACACAGCCTGATTCATCAAGGAGGAAGCCGTTCTCATTCTGTCTCTCTCCCTTCCCCGATCTCCTCTCCTCTCCTTTTCTCTTCTCCTCCCCTTATCTATCTCAGCCTCTACCCTTTTTCTAACCATCTGGTTCTGTAACCTCCCTTCCATTCTGTGAAGTTATCTAGAAAACATTTTTTATGTTGTTTAATGGAGAAACATGGCTGCAACCTGTGCCATGCTGTCACCCCAGCTGACAGAGTTCCCAGCGCAGCGTGTCGCCTCGCCCCCCGGCCCTGGCCTGTCCTCTGACTGCTGCGGGCTCCTGAACCACTCCACCACATCCTGCTACTGCGGAGCACTCCAGTACCAGACCTGGGTTTAAATACTCTTTGAAATCTTTCAAATACTTTCAGTGTTTGCTCTAGTCTGCCTGGAGTGCCAGATGGGTGGGGTTTGCACTTGTCGTGACTATTCTATTGTTTCCATTGCGCCAGACAAGCTAAATCAAGTCCAGATGAAGTATTTTAAATGATTTCAAATCATATTTGAACCCAGGTCTGCACCATGCAGTGAGTCACTGTATGTGGATGGATTTCAACTGCATGTGCCAGAGAGGATAAAGCAGCCTCAGGATCAATTCAAGGTCACTTCTGCTCTCTGATTCATCCTTTCACAGAAGGAACTGACTGGGAGTCACTTAATGCATGCCAGTACTATTCCGGGTCGGAATGACATGATGATGGCACTAGACGGCTGCTGTTAAAGTTACATTGATTTTCTATCAACAAAAATATTGACAGCAGTAAGAGAATTTTCATTTGCATGGTCAATAGAAGTGCAAAAACACTGTGTATACTGCATATAGTGAAAGTCAACCGACAGCATTTCAATGGCTAAGGAATTGCCATATAGCTTTTTACATTGCATTTAAAAGAGTTAACACAATAGTTTACAAATATAAAGAACGATGAGTGTAATTTACCACACGGATTAGAGATATACTATACTATCTCTGGTGCCTCAGTCATTTATTTAGAAATATGCACAATCCCATGCAGGTCACCTCATAACTATTGGTCTCTGGAGTCCAGGTTTACAGCGTAGCAGCTTCCAGTCTACAACATAAATGGGGCACTAAATTCTCTCCATATGCATCCTCTGAATGCAAACAGACGGACACTTCAAGTCGCCACATGGTCTTCACAAAGAGCTTACCCAAGGACAGGCTGTGTTCTGACAAAACATGTCCTTCAGGTTGTAAGATGTTTTGTCGTTGTGCAACAGAAACACAACCATCCCCTAGAGACTATTGAATCTTAAGTAGCCTGCGTTTTACTTGGAATGCACTAAACATAGGCTCCTACAATACAGAGGACTTTCTGAGCGTTACAAGATGCATCCTTTTGCATTGTGATGATTTGTATAGCCGAAAAGCATGTGTTTTCTAACACGCCAACAGGCCCACTTGCCGTATAACAACACTAAGTCTGAGCAGATGGTTCTTCATCATGCCCCAGCGATGATACACTCCTACTCCGAGAGATGAACAGATTAGAGTGAGGTTCACTCAAGTGAAACTCTAACACAGGTGGATGAACTGGCATCATGAGCTCCCATGTCTTTCTCTGTGTGACATGGCTATAGAATGAGGCGTAGGCTGGATGGTTGGCTGGTGGAGCTGGTTGTTATGAATAGTCTGGGCAGAGGTGAATGAATGGTTTGCCCGTGTCCACTGAGGGACAGATGGGGGAGGCAGTGGGGTATCTGGGAACATGGGCTACTTGATCACAGTACAACAGTCTACACGCTCAAGGGGCCATGTTAATGCTCAGCCATCCATCTTGGCCTCCCGGGGCTAGAGGAAGTGGTACAAGCTATAGAGGGGAGAGAAGAACCAGGGCCTAGCTGTCACAGCACCTGGAAATGGAGCTGACATTCCCTGTGTGTCCTCAGTCTATCTGTCACTTTAGGTCATTGTTGTCTGGTTGTTACTTGGATGCCTCCATCTGTCTGTGGAATTGTAGTCCAGAAAGAGGGAAAAAGATGTGTCATACAACTGGACATTTACTGTTCCCTACTCATTTAATTTAATGTCAATTTGAACCAGATGGCTTTAGAACAACATCTATACTTTTGAGAACAACATTTTATCGTCTAATTTGTTTAAGGACTGTGTAAAAAAAAAAATATTAAAAAAGGAGAAAAAAAAGTCACACATCACAGAATTATATAATTCAATTAATGTGGGAAATTAAGTTTATTTTATTTAGCCTTTATTCAACCAGATAAATGTATTAGGAAAACATAAGCATTTCTAACACAAGGGGGATTTAGTGATGTGGAGCATTCTCTATCTGAATCTTTATTTATGAGAGGAAAACACAGTTCATCATAGTAGTATGTGCCTTCCACTCAGACTAAAATGTAACACACATGCTTTTCATTGTTAAGGTCAGGACCGTGAAACACGGTCTGTTTGAAAGCAGAGGAGGGTGAAATTGAGTTTGTTGGGTTAATGAGATGAAAATGTCATTGTTCAGTTCACCTGCATGTATGGCTCTCATTATACCTGCTGGTTACTACATGCTCTCTACAGTTCATGGTAAATGAGCCTTTCACAATGTTACAATGGCTGGAATGGGTGGAATCCAGGAGGAATGGGTGGAATTCTAGGTGGAATGGGTGGAATCCAGGAGGAATGGGTGGAATTCTAGGTGGAATGGGTGGAATTCTAGGTGGAATGGGTGGAATCCAGGAGGAATGGGTGGAATTCTAGGAGGAATGGGTGGAATTCTAGGAGGAATGGGTGGAATTCTAGGAGGAATGGGTGGAATTCTAGGTGGAATGGGTGGAATTCTAGGTGGAATGGGTGGAATTCTAGGAGGAATGGGTGGAATTCTAGCTGGAATGGGTGGAATTCTAGGAGGAATGGGTGGAATTCTAGGAGGAATGGGTGGAATTCTAGGAGGAATAGATGGAATTCTAGGTGGAATGGGTGGAATTCTAGGAGGAATGGGTGGAATTCTAGGAGGAATGGGTGGAATTCTAGCTGGAATGGGTGGAATGGGTGGAATTCTAGGAGGAATGGGTGGAATTCTAGGAGGAATGGGTGGAATTCTAGGTGGAATGGGTGGAATTCTAGGTGGAATGGGTGGAATTCTAGGAGGAATGGGTGGAATTCTAGGAGGAATGGGTGGAATTCTAGCTGGAATGGGTGGAATTCTAGCTGGAATGGGTGGAATTCTAGCTGGAATGGGTGGAATTCTAGCTGGAATGTGAACGTTCTCTTTGTTTGAATTGTGGCGCTTGTTGGGGTGAATCTCTGATGAATCTCTTGTTGAGGTGAATCTCTGATGTGCTGCTATGAACCATTATCTGGATATTTACATTCAAACATGGAAAGAAGAAAAGGTTCTCAGTATTTCTCTCCTTATAAACTGCTTTATAAACAGCTAATGTGTGGATTTTACTTCAACGTCACATAGACTTTGACAGGGAACTAGGTAATACTGTGGGCTAAGATGCAACTGGAAGTTATTAAATATTTTTAGTTTTTCTAAATGGCACATGGAATTTTTCACAAAGTTTGAAAGGTTGCTGCTTTTGGGGCTGTCGTAAACGGCCAGCAAAACACACTGTTCAATCAAAACTAGATGCATTATGGGCTAGGTTTGTCACTGTGCAGCCTGTTAGCCACCCAAACTTTGCATTTGTAAATATAGACTGTTTTGTGATAACAATATACTGTACATAAAGTTGTTCAAGTCTCCTTTTTTGGTACTTGAGCAACTTCAGATTCTTGAGATATTTATAATCAGGCTCATTTCAAAGAGGGCTGTCCTTCAAAGCCAGTAGCATCCCTGTAGCCTACATACAGTGCATAGACATGGCTGCAAATGAAATATGATATGTTGTTTGTGCTAGTGTTTTTGTTTAAACTAACATGGATATTGAAAACGTGTCTAACCAGTAATGTGCTAATGAAATTGCACAAATTATTGAATCCCATCCAACATTTTTAAAGAGCAGAAATTGATCATGTGATATAGCTTGGGGGAGCTTAAACCCCAAGAGAGTGCAGTAATGTATTTGGCCGGCAGTGGGGCATTTACTGTCAAATGTAATGATGTGTGTAAATGACAGGTTAAGCATGAAAGATCCAAATGGGCATGGACGATACTGAAAATGGTTTTGGAGAACGGTTAAAAACACAATTAGCAAAACATTTAGCCCCAAAAAATGCAGCAACAATTTCTTGTAGGAAAAATATAGATCACAATAATGTTAGTGGTGACATCTCTCCCACAGCAATTCATCTGAAACAGAATTACATAAGCCATTTACCACAGAGCCTGTGTGATGGATGACATCGCTCCAAAGCCAAGCTGAAACCGATCGCCACACTGTTCTCTGGAAATGTCACCAGCAAGACATACGACACACCCTGATTCCCTTTTAAATGAGAATCTGTTTTTAAAGAAAGAAAAAAACACCCCAGTTGTTATATTCCGCGTCTCTCCAAAACACACCCTTGGTGTTTTTTTTGTTTTTTTTAACTAAGAGTACAAAGAGTAGATTTATTCGTATGGGCGTGATAGTCAGGCTTTGATTGGCTGTCGGAGCCTTTAGCTGGTATAGGATGTCAGATCATATTTGAATACCTCTGGCAGATGATTTATAGGTGCAATCTTACCCAGCTGTCATGAGCCTTTATTCCTAGGGACAAGAGGATCTGGTGGCCTGAAGCAGCCGGTGAACACATTTGATGCGAACATTCCTTAAACTAATCTCTGCTCACATTGACAGAATGACTGCCACTGTATACATTTCCCTGTTTTTTGGGGAGGAAATGAACATGGGGAGGGGAAATGCGCAAAGAGATCAAAGCAGCTGGTTGCCAGGATTCATTTCCAAATGAAATATAGGGCTCTGATGTGACAGGAGTCGGGACTGCATGGAGCTTACTGGGTAAACAGTAGGTGCAGAGATCGAAAAAGTCCTTCTGATATTGAAGCTGTCCTAATATGGACACCATACATTTATACATTTAACGTTTGAATTTGACATTGTTTTGTACGGGGTCACTAAATATCTGCAATCTGAACTGAACCAAATCCAAGGAAAATTGGGGTGCTCTTGTCTTGAACAAGATGGATGCAATTGTGCGGTACAATCCCGCTTGTTGTCCCTTTGTCCTGTAACCAAACAATCATGTCCCACATTTTATCAACAAATTCAAACACCACCGACTTAGAAAAACAGGTTAATGTGTCCTGTATTTCAGTCAGACATTCCAACCTGTCTCTTGCAGTCACATTACACTCGTGAAAATATATCATCAGAATGTGGTAGCCTGTCGTTGTTGTTGAGATCTGATATCCTGCGCAGCGCAAGGTGAGCCAATGTCATGGACCTACCGCCATTCAATCATATTTCTCAATTCCTTTCGGGCTAAATTCCAGCTAAACTTGGAGAACTACACAAGTAAGTAAAAAGCCGTATTAGACTAAAAGATATAAGGTAATTTTGTCAAACTTGTGAGGCTCTCCATGCTGATTAGTTGCTCATTCAACATATTTGCTGCTACTTCACACAATATCGTTTTAAAAGACTCCCTTCCTAACTGTTTTACATTCACTGAGACCAACCAGAAATGTTTCCTTGGAAAGATTTAGCTAGCTGGCCACCAGAGGACAACAACACAACGAGATGCAACAATTCAAGTTTTTCTGTCAATGATGTATGCTCTCAATGGGATTAGATAGGATTGATGCCAAATCCAAACTGGCTTCCTGTGACACTTGGTGCACCAGGACCATTCATAGTTGAGCTCGCACAGTCTAGCTCAACCCTACGGGCGGCAACAATGTCATACTCGTTTGGATCAGACATCATACACATAGAGAGACAGAGTGGCACTGTTTCACTCGCTCGGATGCTTTCTCCTGTGAGATACATTCAGCCTCTTGCAAATTGAAGGAAAATTATGAAACACAGAGAGACGAAATATATATATATATACAGTGGGGCAAAAAAGTATTTAGTCAGCCACCAATTGTGAAAGTTCTCCCACTTAAAAAGGTGAGAGAGGCCTGTAATTTTCATCATAGGTACACTTCAACTATGACAGACAAAATGAGATTTTTTTTTCTCAGAAAATCACATTGTAGGATTTTTAATGAATTTATTTGCAAATTATGGTGGAAAACAAATATATGGTCAATAACATGAGTTTATCTCAATACTTTGTTATATACCGTTTGTTGGCAATGACAGACGTCAAACGTTTTCTGTAAGTCTTCACAAGGTTTTCACACACTGTTGCTGGTATTTTGGCCCATTCCTCCATGCAGATCTCCTCTAGAGCAGTGATGTTTTGGGGCTGTTGCTGGGCGACACGGACTTTCAACTCCCTCCAAAGATATTCTATGGTGTTGAGATCTTGAGACTGGCTAGACCACTCCAGAACCTTGAAATGCTTCTTACGAAGCCACTCCTTCATTGCTCGGGCGGTGTGTTTGGGATCATTGTCATGCTGAAAGACCCAGCCACGTTTCATCTTCAATGCCCTTGCTGATGGATGGAGGTTTTCACTCAAATTCTCACGATACATGGCCCCATTCATTCTTTCCTTTACACGGATCAGTCATCAGCATGATGTTTCCACCCCCATGCTTCACAGTAGGTATGGTGTTCTTTGGATGCAACTGAGTTTTTACCAAAAAGTTATATTTTGGTTTCATCTGACCATATGACATTCTCCCAATCTTCTTCTGGATCATCCAAATGCTCTCTAGCAAACTTCAGACGGGCCTGGACATGTACTGGCTTAAGCAGGGGGACACGTCTGGCACTGCAGGATTTGAGTCCCTGGCGGCGTAGTGTGTTACTGATGGTAGGCTTTGTTACTTTGGTCCCAGCTCTCTGCAGGTCATTCACTAGGTGTGGTTCTGTGATTTTTGCTCACCATTCTTGTGATCATTTTGATTTTTGGTGAGATCTCATTTTGGTGAGATCTTGCGTGGAGCCCCAAATCGAGGGAGATTATCAGTGGTCTTGTATGTCTTCCATTTCCTAATAATTGCTCCCACAGTTGATTTCTTCAAACCAAGCTGCTTACCTATTGCAGATTCAGTCTTCCCAGCCTGGTGCAGGTCTACAATTTTGTTTCTGGTGTCCTTTGACAGCTCTTTGGTCTTGGCCATAGTGGAGTTTGGAGTGTGACTGTTTGAGGTTGTGGACAGGTGTCTTTTATACTGATAACAACTTCAAACAGGTGCCATTAATACAGGTAACGAGTGGAGGACAGAAGAGCCTCTTAAAGAAGAAGTTACAGGTCTGTGAGAGCCAGAAATCTTGCTTGTTTGTAGGTGACCAAATACTTATTTTCCACCATAATTTGCAAATAAATTCATTAAAAATCCACAATGTAATTTTCTGGATTTTTTCCCCCCTCATTTTGTCTGTCATAGTTGAAGTGTACCTATGATGAAAATTACAGGCCTCTCTCATCTTTTTAAGTGGGAGAACTTACACAATTGGTGGCTGTATACATGCCTGTATATTTTTTTTGGGGGGGATGCCTGGCTTCCCTTGGCATCCATGAATACACGCCACTGCACACATGAGGTCTCATTTCTGCATCAAGACCAGGCTACCCATCAACTGCTCATTCGCTGCAGTGAACCGCAGGGGTGCAGTCCTGCCAGAGCAAGGCAGTGCGCCACCTCTCATCATTTAGTAAAGTTTAGATCAAAGCTGAATCAATGTCTTGGAAGATCACAATGACTCATTAGTATTCTTTTTGTGTAACGTTACTGTTACACAAAAAACACCACCTCATTTCTTATAGGATGGTTGGCTAAATAGTCCCAAAAAAATGTAATGCGGCCAAAACTTTCCGCAATGCAGAAAGTGCTTTGATTGAGACAAAATACAAGTAAGCTATATAGTTTTTAACACCATCTCCTCTAATTTGATCACGAAACAGTAATTCAATAATGATATTCAATATTGATCTTCAATAATGATATTCAACAATGATATTCAATATCTGTCAATATATGAGAAGTTACGGTTTGATCGGCAGACTAATAAATCAGTATTGAATTTCTGGTGTTAATGAATCAGTATTAACAATCTGGGACTCTCCAAGAAACATCCCCACCCATCCCAACCCATCCCCACTCATCCCAGGCCATCTCCACCCATCCCAGCCCATCTCCCCCATCCCAGCCCATCCCAGCCCACCCATCCCAGCCCATCTCCACCCATCCCATCCCACTCCATCCCAACCCATCCCCACTCATCCCAGGCCATCTCCACCCATCCCAGCCCAGCCCATCCCAACCCATCCCCAACCATCCCAGCCCATCCCCACCCATCCCAGCCCATTTCCACCCATCCCAGCCCATCCCAGCCCATCCCCGCCCATTCTAGCCCATCCCAACCCATCCCCACTCATCCCAGGCCATCTCCACCCATCCCAGCCCAGCCCATCCCATCCCAACCCATCCCTAACCATCCCAGCCCATCCCCACCCATCCTAGCCCATCTCCACCCATCCCAGCCCATCCACGCCCATCCCAGCCCATCCCCGCCCATCCCAGCCCATCCCAGCCCATCCCAGCCCATCCCCGCCCATCCCCGCCCATCCCAGCCCATCCCAGCCCATCCCAGCCCATCCCCGCCCATCCCCGCCCATCCCAGCACATCCCTGCCCATCCCCGCCCATCCCTGCCCATCCCAGCCCATCCCTGCCCATCCCAGCCCATCTCAGCCCATCCCCGCCCATCCCCGCCCATCCCCGCCCATCCCCGCCCATCCCAGCCCAGCCCATCCCAGCCCATCCCCGCCCATCCCAGCCCATCCCCGCCCATCCCAGCCCATCCCAGCCCAGCCCATCCCTGCCCATCCCCGCCCATCCCAGCCCATCCCCGCCCATCCCAGCCCATCCCCGCCCATCCCAGCCCATCCCCGCCCATCCCAGCCCATCCCCGCCCATCCCAGCCCATCCCCGCCCATCCCCGCCCATCCCCGCCCATCCCCGCCCATCCCCGCCCATCCCAGCCCAGCCCATCCCAGCCCATCCCCGCCCATCCCAGCCCATCCCCGCCCATCCCAGCCCATCCCAGCCCAGCCCATCCCTGCCCATCCCCGCCCATCCCAGCCCATCCCCGCCCATCCCAGCCCATCCCCGCCCATCCCAGCCCATCCCCGCCCATCCCAGCCCATCCCCGCCCATCCCAGCCCATCCCCGCCCATCCCCGCCCATCCCCGCCCATCCCTGCCCATCCCAGCCCAGCCCATCCCAGCCCATCCCCGCCCATCCCAGCCCATCCCCGCCCATCCCAGCCCATCCCAGCCCAGCCCATCCCTGCCCATCCCCGCCCATCCCAGCCCATCCCCGCCCATCCCAGCCCATCCCCGCCCATCCCAGCCCATCCCCGCCCATCCCAGCCCATCCCCGCCCATCCCAGCCCATCCCAGCCCAGCCCATCCCTGCCCATCCCCACCCATCCCAGCCCATCCCCGCCCATCCCAGCCCATCCCAGCCCATCCCCACTCAAGGTCATTTGTCACCCTCAACAAAGGACACAATCCCTCTCCGTCTCTGGTTGAGTATAACACAAGTTAAACACTGATTTAATTAAGCCCTCATTTTACCACTGGCCTGGGCTTTTTGTCTCTAATGTGGAATGAATGAGCAGTGGCCCTAATGGTCTGTGCACTAATGCGGTTGAGACTAAAAGGTATTGCACTTCATCTGCTGCCATGCAGCCAGCACCAGAACCCTCTCAGACAAACCACTCAGATACAGGCCCCATTATTCACTGGGACACATTCCTCTGCGTTCTAGGTAGCCATTAAGGCCTATAGGTGTCCCTGTTTTATTGTGTCTGTGTCCACAAAACGAGAAAACTAGGGATGTTTCGTTTTTGCACCGGTGTCCATAGGACAGTCTCAATCTCAACAATATTTATTTTCAGGATGTCCTAATATGGACATAATGTTTTTTCAATGTTGTGCAGTCAAAGTTGAACATGCTATAGACGTACTCTGTAGCTGAGTTAGCAGAGCATTGGGCTTGTAACGCAAGGACAGTAGGTTTGATTCCCGTAAAATGTATGAACGCATGACTGTAAGTCGCTTTGGATAAAAGTGTCTACTAAATGGCTTATATTACGTCATGCTGAGTTGAACATGCTATAGACATCATGCTGTGTTGAACATGCTATAGACATCATGCTGAGTTGAATATCTTAAAGACGTCATGCTGTGTTGAACATGCTATAGACATCATGCTGAGTTGAACATGCTATAGACATCATGCTGTGTTGAACATGCTATAGACATCATGTTGTGTTGAACATGCTATAGACATCATGCTGTGTTGAACATGCTATAGACATCATGCTGTGTTGAACATGCTATAGACATCATGTTGTGTTGAACATGCTATAGACATCATGTTGTGTTGAACATGCTATAGACATCATGTTGTGTTGAACATGCTATAGACATCATGCTGTGTTGAACATGCTATAGACATCATGCTGTGTTGAACATGCTATAGACATCATGCTGTGTTGAACATGCTATAGACATCATGCTGTGTTGAACATGCTATAGACATCATGCTGAGTTGAACATGCTATAGACATCATGCTGTGTTGAACATGCTATAGACATCATGCTGAGTTGAACATGCTATAGACATCATGCTGTGTTGAACATGCTGTAGACATCATGCTGAGTTGAACATGCTATAGACATCATGCTGTGTTGAACATGCTATAGACATCATGCTGAGTTGAACATGCTATAGACATCATGCTGTGTTGAACATGCAATAGACATCATGCTGTGTTGAACATGCTATAGACGTCATGCTGTGTTGAACATGCTATAGACGTCATGCTGTGTTGAACATGCTATAGACGTCATGCTGTGTTGAACATGCTATAGACGTCATGCTGTGTTGAACATGCTATAGACGTCATGCTGTGTTGAACATGCTATAGACGTCATGCTGTGTTGAACATGCTATAGACATCATGCTGTGTTGAACATGCTATAGACATCATGCTGTGTTGAACATGCTATAAACATCATGCTGTGTTGAACATGCTATAGACATCATGCTGTGTTGAACATGCTATAAACATCATGCTGTGTTGAACATGCTATAAACATCATGCTGTGTTGAACATGCTATAAACATCATGCTGTGTTGAACATGCTATATACATCATGCTGTGTTGAACATGCTATAGACATCATGCTGAGTTGAACATGCTATAGACATCATGCTGTGTTGAACATGAACATGCTATAGACATCATGCTGAGTTGAACATGCTATAGACATCATGCTGAGTTGAACATGCTATATACATCATGCTGTGTTGAACATGCTATAGACGTCATGCTGTGTTGAACATGCTATAGACGTCATGCTGTGTTGAACATGCTATAGACGTCATGCTGTGTTGAACATGCAATAGACATCATGCTGTGTTGAACATGCTATAGACATAATGCTGTGCTCTAACATCTCAGGCTGCTGCAGTTTTCACTCCAAGCCCGTCACAGATTAGACAGAGTGAGATGCAATGCACCACAAAATTAGAGATGCCTGTACCCTTCTAGCTACGTCTCTTATGGTCCTTTAGCATAGCTATGGTCCAAAGCGCATGACTGTGTGCTCTCTGAACAGTCAGGTGATGCTGCATAGGAAACAAAGGTTAACCAACACAGCCAAATGACATGAATTTCTTCTTCTTCCTCTGGACCATTGATTCCATCAATGATATTTCAACAGGGTTTTTTTAATGGGGGGGGCGGGGGGGGGGGGGGTCCTAGGAAGACAATAATGGTTGCACTGATTTAATAGAGGTTGGAGAATGCTGTAATGTATTGAACCATGTGCCTGGTGGTGCATGTTGCTGTTTCGGCTGACCTGACGGGTCCTGTCTGAGAGAGCCTGTTTCCAGGGCCATCCACTGAGAACTGGGAGTGTGAAATGGAATTCACCTACGGGAGAAATGAGAGCAGCAGTACGGATCCAGAGACACACCGCCGAGCATGGCATTGACTCATTTGGCCCTCTTTCATGGTACATTTCAGAGGCACTCATTTGTCAGGGGAAAGAGGACAGAAAATATTTCTATGCCTAAAGGTGATACCAGGAAAGACGAGTGTCTATTCAGACTCTCTGGCATCAGCCCTCGATGGTGCCAATGTGAGATGGAATTACAAAGCGCACACTGAGCGCCACCACTGCCCTCCGTGATGCTTGGTGACATTATTCCGGACTGACAACCCACCAGTGTTCTTCAGACATCCTCACAATCACACTGGTGAAATTCCAGCCTATGGCAGTTCAGTTACAATGTTTGGACCATTTGAGACCCAGGAAGTAAAAATCAAGACACTTTCAAATGATCAGTTGAAGATATTTGGAAAGTTTTAAACTCTTCCACCCGTTGATATTAGAGTACATGATGTTGACTTCATATCCTCAAACACGTTCTTGTTTTATAAGACAATAAAAAATATGTTTCAACTAACCTGAATACGTCTGTCCTTCTTCTCAAATTTGTAGTGGGTGTTCTCCAAAACATGAACATTCGTGATGTATTTTGCAGTGTGTGATAACCATGGTCCATACGTTAATATGTTAATGTTATGCCTAAGGGAACTGGCACCATCAAAGACACCATCAAATATAACATGCTGGGTGAGACACATTGTTTTCATGCCTACAACTCGCGTCAAACTTCATCAAATAGCTATTTTAAGTTCATGGAGCTCAAGGTTTTACCTTCCTTTCACTCTGTAGTGTACTTTTGTAATGGTTGAAAACATCTAGCTTAGGGTTGTCACTTATCTCATAGATGTGCTTTGTTTTTGTCAGTGCTCTGAAGTTCAAGCAGGGAAACTGTCTTGACAGCAGGCTTCAGGCAAGGACAAATGAAATATTTTGGTGTGCTGTGGGCTTGAGGTCCTCTGTGTGTGTGCGTGTGCGTGTGTGTGCGTGTGTGTGCGTGCTTGCGTGCGTGCGCGTTCATGGGCGCGTGCGTGTGTGTGCGTGTGTGTGTGCCAGAATCATGTTTTCCACAGTGAACCTATTAACTTTCGCACAATGACCTTGAAATTGGTGTGAGAAATTGATTAATATGTAAAACCATTGAGAAAACCCTGCTGTGTTCGAATCACCACAACTACTCTGTATTCTCAGTGGTTGTATAGCCCAAAGCTGAATGGATTGGTCCTAACTTAACCTCTCATTTAGAACGCTTTCAATTCATCATGTGTGCACTCACAGGAAACATAGAAATCCATTATGTAGACATACACTCTCTATACTACAGA
This sequence comes from Oncorhynchus clarkii lewisi, assembly GCF_045791955.1. Lineage (NCBI taxonomy): Eukaryota > Metazoa > Chordata > Actinopteri > Salmoniformes > Salmonidae > Oncorhynchus > Oncorhynchus clarkii. The sequence continues at coordinate 10,549,801 of NC_092152.1, forward strand.
GTAGTGATCCCATGCGCACAATGCTGAAGAAATCAGTGAGTAAAACACACACCCTAGTCTGCGTCCCATAGAGAGAGTAGGGTGCCATTTAGGACGCAACTCTGGAAAAGGCTATTGATCAGGAGAAAGTGGTCTGTTTCCCTGACAGGATTATTACAGGGCGCATTACCTCTCCCACATGACTAGGTCCAGGAAATGGTCAATAATAGAATCCTCTGTCAGACACACTCACACTCACTTTATTACCCCTCAGTCGAGCACTCGCTTCATCACCAGACACAACAGTCTCAATCAGCAAGGTGACGCTGTTCAACATCCACGACAGAGCGGAGAACGCTAAAAGGAGATCCGTGGCCATCTTTTAAACACGACAGCATGGAGGATGGAGTTTTAAGGTTACATTTGTCCCTAAACTTTTTTCTAAATTGGACCCATTAGAGATACACTAATTTTCTGAGATGAATGGTCCACACTGACAGGCTGGTTATGTTGTTTTGTTGGAACTGGCTCTTCTGTCAAATACATTCAATCACGTCTTGAGCTATAAAACTCAGTCTGTTCTTCTGAGAGACTGATGGTTATGATGACCCGACATGATAGAAAATGACCATACACATGGGATCTTGAGCCCTGAAACTATTAATCATTAGTTCACGGTTTCACCTAGACCAGGGTTCTCCAACCCTTTTCCTGCAGAGCTACCATCCTGTAGGTTTTAACTCCAACCCTGTTCCTGGAGGGCTACCATCCTGTAGGTTTGCACTACAGGAAACCCTAATCTAGCCCACCTGATTCTAGTAATTAGCTGTTAGTTACAACTGGGGTTGGAGTGAAAGCCTATGGGAAGGTAGCTCTATAGGAACAGGGTTGGAGTGAAAGCCTATGGGAGGGTAGCTCTATAGGAACAGGGTTGGAGTGAAAGCCTATGGGAGTGTAGCTCTATAGGAACAGGGTTGGAGTGAAAGCCTATGGGAGGGTAGCTCTATAGGAACAGGGTTGGAGTGAAAGCCTATGGGAAGGTAGCTCTATAGGAAGATGGTTGGAGTGAAAGCCTATGGGAGGGTAGCTCTATAGGAGCAGGGTTGGAGTGAAAGCCTATGGGAGGGTAGCTCTATAGGAAGAGGGTTGGAGTGAAAGCCTATGGGAAGGTAGCTCTATAGGAACAGGGTTGGAGTGAAAGCCTATGGGAGGGTAGCTCTATAGGAACAGGGTTGGAGTGAAAGCCTATGGGAGGGTAGCTCTATAGGAACAGGGTTGGAGTGAAAGCCAATGGGAAGGTAGCTCTACAGGAACAGGGTTGGAGAGCCCTGGCCTAATCTGACCAAATTGCTAGAATACATCAGCCAAAAAAATGTACCACGAAAAGACCACCACTAATTTTGGCCTGTAGACAAAACTGCAAAAACGCAATTCAGATACTGTAAGATTCAATAGGAAACTAATCCTCTGTCAATTGTCTTCTAAAACTGGGCATCATTTAGACCCAGCTAAATATCTACTGCAGCCGGGCAAAACACACAACGGTTCCAGAACACTAGAGAACATCAGTGTCAACTGGACAAATTGAGCCCGATGGCAAAAGTGGAGGATGGGTGGACAAGAGAGGAAACAGATTGAGGGCAAAAAGAACAAGAGGATCACAACGGTGGGAGATGAAGAAATGGAGAGAGAAGCCGGCGATCCGCATCAAGCCCAGAAATAATCAGTGTCCGTGGCACAGGGGATCTGGAGTGTCCAGGAACACTCGGCAGCGGAGAAACACATCCAGGTGATGAATTGAAAAGTTCACAAAGAATCAGTTCTAGTTGGAAATCAAGGAGGTGGGAAATTGGCAACAACATCAGCAAGGCAGAACCTCAGAGAAGATCCATTCATCATGAGGAGATAAAAGGTTAGATCCCAGGCAGCTTTCTGTGGCCAAAACCAGGCAGATTATTGCAAGGCTTCAACACCATGCTGTGGCCAAAATCTTTCGGAAGAGTCTGCCCTGTGTGCAGGCACACATGACAACATTTGTTCTGTAATTATTAATAATAATTTCAATGTTTATTTTGACTTAATTTGTGAAGGGTATCTGCCCAGCACTTGAACATGACTGTGACACAATAATCTCCACGGGGACTTCATTTCGAGAAGTTAATTAGAAAAACTCAAGTTGATTCTGCTTTGATTTGTTTTTTAAACAGTTATTTGAAAATGCCTCCAGGTTTAATTGTTCTATTAGAGTTTCTTATCAAATGAAGTAGAAAGGATATTCCAACTCTTCAGCTAATCAAAGAGAAGAGGTGACTATTGATGCTGTATGATCTACATTCCACATGTATTGAAGCATTATGAGTTTTGGATGACGTCACACCTCGAGTTCAGTGTATTCAAAGTCTGAAATAGGTCGCCATGTACACTTAGATATCGTTGTCTAGTGAATCAAAAACGTGGTCCAGGGAAAAGGTGGTTGGTGTGTACGATAGCCCTGCAAAGATCCACATTCTGTTGTTCTCTCAAAAGTGGCCTATCGGCAGAGGCTGGAAGACAGGAAACACTAGTTTGGTATCGGCAACTGCGTCTTCTCCAGAAATTATTATTATTTCTCTGTCAATTTGATTTGACAGCGAGTTGTCTGACCAGAATTAGATATTTGTTGTTGTTTTCCCTTTGGGCTCCTCGTTGATATTGGCAAAATGTGTCTGCACATGCCCAGTCAGGTGAGACCTCTGTGACAATGGAAAATACATTGCTTAGACTGACACCTGCTGGTTGAGGTAAATAGGCTGTCCTTATATGGACACAGTACTATCAACTACAGATGGACTATAGAAGTAGAAACTAGTGGAGATCACTACTCTTCAGACACGTAACAAAAAAAGGGTTGAGACATTCTGATGTATACTACATACAACCTGGAAGGATCTAAATGATACTACATACAACCATGGGCGTCTGGGCACAAGGACTGCGTTAATAAACGGTCAAATAAACCTGACATGACTGGACAGTTGGCATGACAACCACATAATGCATGCTGTAGAAGATTTGCTGATATGCTAATAATGACAGTCAGTGATTGACAAGTCTAGGGGAGAGAGATATCTACGGATAGTTGTTTTCCCAGTTATTGTTTTGTTTCTCTCTGAGTTCCTGCTCATCCAGCAGGTGATGTCAACTCAGCTCACTGCAGGAGGAAGAGCAACAGGTGATGTCAACTCAGCTCACTGCAGGAGGAAGAGCAACAGGTGATGTCAACTCAGCTCACTGCAGGAGGAAGAGCAACAGGTGATGTCAACTCAGCTCACTGCAGGAGGAAGAGCAACAGGTGATGTCAACTCCGCTAACTGCAGGAGGAAGAGCAACAGGTGATGTCAACTCAGCTCACTGCAGGAGGAAGAGCAACAGGTGATGTCAACACAGCTCACTGCAGGAGGAAGAGCAAACAGGTGATGTCAACTCAGCTTACTGCAGGAGATGAGGAAGAGCAAACAGGTGATGTCAACTCAGCTCACTGCGGGAGGAAGAGCAAACAGGTGATGTCAACTCAGCTCACTGCAGGAGGAAGAGCAAACAGGCGATGTCAACTCAGCTCACTGCAGGAGGAAGAGCAACAGGTGATGTCAACACAGCTCACAGTAGGAGGAAGAGCAACAGGTGATGTCAACTCAGCTAACGGCAGGAGATGAGGAAGAGCAACAGGTGATGTCAACTCAGCTAACTGCAGGAGATGGATGGTAAAGTTGGTGGTTGAAGATATCCTTCTAGTGGTGTGGGGGCTGTGCTTTGGCAAAGTGGGTGGGGTTATATCCTTCCTGTTTGGCCCTGTCCGGGGGTATCATCGGATGGGGCCACAGTGTCTCCTGACCCCTCCTGTCTCAGCATCCAGTATTTATGCTGCAGTAGTTTGTTTGTCGGGGGGCTTCGGTCAGTTTGTTATATCTGGAGTACTTATCCTGTCTTATCTGGTGTCCTGCGGGAATTTAAGTATGCTCTCTCTAATTCTCTCTTTCTCTCCTTTCTTTCTCTCTCTCGGAGGACCTGAGCCCTTGGACCATGCCTCAGGACTACCTGGCATGATGGCTCCTTGCTGTCCCCAGTCCACCTGGCCATGCTGCTGCTCCAGTTTCAACTGTTCAGCCTGCGGCTATGGAATCCTGACCTGCTCACTGGACGTGCTACCTGTCCCAGATCTATAATTTGAACATGCTGGTCATTTAAGAACATTTGAACATCTTGGCCATGTTCTGTTATAATCTCCACCCGGCATAGCCAGAAGAGGACTGGCCACCCCTCATAGCCTGGCCTTTCTGGGGAGTTTTTCCTAGCCAATGTGCTTTAACACCTGCATTGCTTGCTGTTTGTGGTTTTAGGCTGGGTTTCTGTACAGCACGTTGAGATATCAGCTGATGTACGAAGGGCTATAGAAATACATTTGATTTGATTTTGATTTGAGATGAGGAAGAGCAACAGCATGCAGTTCCAGACGTCACTGCATGCTCCCTACAGAGGTTTCACATCAAGTTCTTAAATGATTCTGATTCTCCTTACCAGTCAGTGATTAAGGGAGTACCATGGCAGTAAATGGTTTCTTAGCACAGAGAAATGCTCTATGTCCCAAATGGCACCCTATTCCCTATTTACAGTAGTGCACTATATATGGAATAGTGCCATTTGTGATGCAGCCTTGGTCTTGGCTAAGAGTGAGCAGGTGAAGTATATAATAATAGCAGACACCTGGAACCATATCAGATAGTGATGGAGTCATTTTCCTGGAACCATTTCAGATAGTGATGGAGTCATTTTCCTGGAACCATATCAGATAGTGATGGAGTCATTTTCCTGGAACCATTTCAGATAGTGATGGAGTCATTTTCCTGGAACCATATCAGATAGTGATGGAGTCATTTTCCTGGAACCATATCGGATAGTGATGGAGTCCTTTTCCTGGAACCATATCGGATAGTGATGGAGTCCTTTTCCTGGAACCATATCAGATAGTGATGGAGTCATTTTCCTGGAACCATATCAGATAGTGATGGAGTCATTTTCCTGGAACCATTTCAGATAGTGATGGAGTCCTTTTCCTGGAACCATATCGGATAGTGATGGAGTCATTTTCCTGGAACCATTTCAGATAGTGATGGAGTCCTTTTCCTGGAACCATATCGGATAGTGATGGAGTCCTTTTCCTGGAACCATACTGGATAGTGATGGAGTCATTTTCCTGGAACCATTTCAGATAGTGATGGAGTCATTTTCCTGGAACCATATCAGATAGTGATGGAGTCATTTTCCAGGAACCATTTCAGATAGTGATGGAGTCATTTTCCTGGAACCATATCAGATAGTGATGGAGTCATTTTCCTGGAACCATATCGGATAGTGATGGAGTCCTTTTCCTGGAACCATATCGGATAGTGATGGAGTCCTTTTCCTGGAACCATATCAGATAGTGATGGAGTCATTTTCCTGGAACCATATCAGATAGTGATGGAGTCATTTTCCTGGAACCATTTCAGATAGTGATGGAGTCCTTTTCCTGGAACCATATCGGATAGTGATGGAGTCATTTTCCTGGAACCATTTCAGATAGTGATGGAGTCCTTTTCCTGGAACCATATCGGATAGTGATGGAGTCATTTTCCTGGAACCATATCAGATAGTGATGGAGTCCTTTTCCTGGAACCATATTGGAATAGTGATGGAGTCCTTTTCCTGGAACCGAACTGGATAGTGATGGAGTCCTTTTCCTGGAACCATATCGGATAGTGATGGAGTCATTTTCCTGGAACCATATCAGATAGTGATGGAGTCCTTTTCCTGGAACCATATCGGATAGTGATGGAGTCATTTTCCTGGAACCATATCGGAATAGTGATGGAGTCATTTTCCTGGAACCATGATGGAGTCATTTTCCTGGAACCTTACTGGATAGTGATGGAGTCATTTTCCTGGAACCATACTGGATAGTGATGGAGTCATTTTCCTGGAACCATACTGGATAGTGATGGAGTCATTTTCCTGGAACCATATCGGATAGTGATGGAGTCCTTTTCCTGGAACCATATCAGATAGTGATGGAGTCATTTTCCTGGAACCATATCGGATAGTGATGGAGTCCTTTTCCTGGAACCATATCAGATAGTGATGGAGTCCTTTTCCTGGAACCATATCGGATAGTGATGGAGTCATTTTCCTAGAACCATATCGGATAGTGATGGAGTCCTTTTCCTGGAATCATATCGGATAGTGATGGAGTCCTTTTCCTGGAACCATATCGGATAGTGATGGAGTCCTTTTCCTGGAACCATATCAGATAGTGATGGAGTCCTTTTCCTGGAACCATATCAGATAGTGATGGAGTCCTTTTCCTGGAACCATATCAGATAGTGATGGAGTCATTTTCCTGGAACCATATCGGATAGTGATGGAGTCCTTTTCCTGGAACCATATCGGATAGTGATGGAGTCCTTTTCCTGGAACCATATCGGATAGTGATGGAGTCCTTTTCCTGGAACCATACTGGATAGTGCATTAAGTAATGATGACAATAAAGTGAAATGGGATGCGTTCAATGCATGTACACTGTTTAAAATACAATTGCGTGTGTGTATTTGTATGTGCATGCCTGTCTATGTATGTGTGTGAGCACATTCATGTCTGCATGTTATTATGTACATATCTGTGTACGTCAACTTCTCTTCCGACTTCCGCGTATTTCCAAAGTAGTGAGCGGTAATTATCCCAGTTAACGTTCTGATGAACCCCTCTAATGACCAGATCAATGTGCTACAAGGATCTAAGTTAGAATCATATGCTGGGTATTCACTATGAATGACAGAGACTCCAGCATATACGTATCCCACATGGCACCCTATTCCTTTCATAGTGCACTATTTTTGACCAGCGTCCTATGGATTATAGTACACAAACACTTTCCTTATAGTACGCAAACACTTTCCTCTAACTACAAAGGAGAAACACAGAGAAGAGGATTGTTTCTGCCCCATGCTTGGTTAAGTCATAATGCCAACCCCATGTCTCCTACTAATTCATCTTCCAAGGGTGCGTCAGTGCCAAGAGCAGTACTAGCAAGACATGGCAGTAAATGCATCATAAAATCATTACCCTCGGAAGTCTGGCAATTAAATTGTCTGAGTGGAGCCGAATGGCAAGCAAGATGGCATCGGGAAAACACCTTGGGACATGGACCACCTTCCGGTGCCTTCTGAAGGTGAGGATATGCAAATTAACACTCCCATTTAATGGGAATTAACACAGGAAGGGAGGACAGATAGGGACACTGGAGTGAGAAATGGAAAATAGACAGCGACCGGTCATGTCCGTCGTTCATGCTCTGCTTATGAACATCAGCCAGACTGACAAACGCAGGAAACCGTGAGGAAATTTATCACACTGAAAGTGACAAGAGAAGTGTATGTGAAAAGGGTGTAAATGAGGTGAAGTGAGGTTGTTCAGAGGCATTCTGCTGTACAGCTGGATATCACATTACACCACATAAGGCAGCCTGGTCTCATTGACTAGACGTAACATAGTAAACTTAAATCCGAGACACTCAATTAGTACAATTTGTTACGTTTGATATGGTTGCATAAGACAGATGGTTATCTAAGGTGGTTATCTAAGTTTCAAAACTGAAAGTAGGGTGGTTGGTCGAGGAGGATGGGTGGGCGTATAACGTGAACATCTAGTAACCTGAAGGCAGCGAGTTCGAATCTCATCACGGACAAATGTAGCATTTTAGCTAATTAGCTATTTTTCAACTACTTACTACTTTTTAGCTGCTTTGCAACAACTTAGCATATTAGCTAACCCTTCCCCTAACCCTAACCTTAAGCCTTTTAGCGAACACTTCCCCTAACCTTAACCCTATAACCAACTCCTAAACTTAACCCTAACCTTAACCCTAACCCATAACCCTAACCCCTAGCCTAGCTAACGTTAGCCAGCTAGCTAATGTTAGCCATCTAGCTACCTAGCTCTAAATCGTAACCTATAATACGTTTTGCAAATTTGTAACAAATATTATGTTTTTAAAATTCATAACATATTGTATGTTTTGAAATTCCTAACATATCATACGAAATGTGTGATGGAGATCCACAAACGAAAACATCATACTAAATGGAGGCTCTTGCATTTTACATACAGAGTAATACGAAATGCCCTGAGACCAGGTTGCATACGTAGGTTAAGAACTGTATACCATGAAAAGAGAGCGCAGTTATTCATCAGATGCAGACCTTGTGTGACAGAATGCTCTTCACAGTGAGTGAATTAATGTCACTTTAGATATGAAATCAAATGCATTGCAGTCTGGAGTCAATAAAACAAGCTTTGAACACCCACGAAACACTCAAAGGCAATTTTATTTATATATTTGTTATTTCCCCTTTATTTAACCAGGTAGGCTAGTTCTCATTTACAACTGTGACCTGGCCAAGATGATAAAGCAAAGCAGTGCGACAGAAACAACAACACAGAGTTACACATGGAATAAACAAGCGTACAGTCAATAACACATATGAGAAGAAAAAGTCTATATACAGTGTGTGCAAATGGCGTGAGGAGGTAAGGCAATGAATAGGCCATAGTAGCAAAGTCATTTCAATTTAGCAGATTAACACTGGATTGCTGTCTTTCTTATCTTGTCCATGGAATGTTTACATTGTAAGAAAACCAATATGTCGTTTCTTAATTTGGGTGAACTAATAGAATTGGTATTTATTGGATTCCTGGATAGATTCTTTGGTACTCCCTGTATATAGCCATGTTATTACCTCGTACCCCTAGTACTCCCTGTATATAGCCATGTTATTACCTCGTACCCCTAGTACTCCCTGTATATAGCCATGTTATTACCTCGTACCCCTGGTACTCCCTGTATATAGCCATATTATTACCTCGTACCCCTGGTACTCCCTGTATATAGCCATGTTATTACCTGGTACCCCTGGTACTCCCTGTATATAGCCATGTTATTACCTCGTACCCCTGGTACTCCCTGTATATAGCCATGTTATTACCTGGTACTCCCTGTATATAGCCATATTATTACCTGGTACTCCCTGTATATAGCCATGTTATTACCTGGTACTCCCTGTATATAGCCATGTAATTACCTGGTACTCCCAGTATACAGCCATGTTATTACCTGGTACTCTCTGTATATAACCATATTATTACCTGGTACTAACTGTATACACTTGAGTGGCATAGCGGTCTAAGGCACTGCATTATACATCTTAATCTCACTTCCTATATACGAACTAAATGTATTTTTCTGCAACCCGCCTCACCCAACGTGGTACGGATCTCCTATTTTTATTTGTATTCCTTATAACTGGAACTTCCATCAGGAGCTAGCCAGCTAACTAGCTATTAGTCGTTGTTAGCCACAGCTAGCGGTCCTCGCCTTTTTTCCCGTCATCAGCCAGCCTTAGCTCGGACCTTCCAGTCTGCACAGCGTGACATCAACCCAGAGCATATCGGACTGCTTCTCTCTACCATTACACTGGATTTCTGACGCTCTGGATCATTACACCGGATCATTACTCCGGATCATCGCAGCTAGCTAGCTGAAAATGAATGGCTACTGTTAGCTAATGCTTCTGTTCGAAGCAAGCACCAGCTAGCCTTGAGCAGGGCCCATATACCAGCTAATTCTAGGGCTAGAACACCTCCTTTGCCAATTGGCCTGGACCCTTTATTGTCACTGCAGAGCCTTCAGTCCTGCTCAAAATGCCTAAGATAGCTCTTTCGTCCCACCCCACACACATGCGGAGACCTCACCTGGCTTAACTTGTCCCTCCAGACACGAAACCTCTCTCATCATCACTCAACGCCTAGGTTTACCTCCACTGTACTCACATCCTACCATTCCCTTGTCTGCACATTATGCCTTGAATCTATTCTTCCGCGCCCAGAAATCTGCTCATTTTACTCTCTTCCGAATGCGCTAGACAACCAGTTCTTATAGCCTTTAGCCGTACCCTTATCCTACTCCTCTGTTCCTCTGGTGATGTAGCAGTTAACACAGGCTCTGTAGCCCCTAGTTCCACTCCTATTCCCCAGGCTCTATCATTTCTTGACTTCTGTAAAAGCCTTGGTTTCATGCATGTTAACATCAGAAGCCTCCTCCCTAAGTTTGTTTTATTCACTGCTTTAGCACACACCACCAATCCTGATGTCCTAGCCGTGTCTAAATCCTGGCTTAGGAAGGCCACCAAAAATTCTGAAATATCCACCCCCAACTACAACATTTTACTCCAAGATAGAACTGCCAAAGGGGGTGAAGTTGCAATCTACGGCAGAGATAGCATGCAGAGTTCTGTCATGCTATCCAGGTCTTTTCCCGAACAGTTTGAGCTTCTACTTTTAAAAATCCACCTTTCCAGAAATAAGTCTCTCAGTTTTGCAGCTTGATATAGAGCCCCAACTGTGCCCTAGACACCATATGTGAATTAATGGCCCCCCAGAGATCCCTAAAGATTGGAAAGCTGCCGCAGTCATCCCCCTATTCAAAGGGGGTGACACTCTAGACCCAAACTGTTACAGACCTATATCTATCCTACCCTGCCTTTCTAAAGTCTTCGAAAGTCAAGTTAACAAACAGATCACCGACCATTTCCAATCCCACCGTACCTTCTCCACTATGCAATCTGGTGTCCGAGCTGGTCATGTGTGCACCTCAGCCACGCTCAAGGTCCTAAACGATAATATAGCCGCCATCGATAAAAGACAATACTGTGCAGCCGTATTCATTGACCTGGCCAAGGCTTTCGACTATTTTAATCACCGCATTCTTATCGGCAGACTCAACAGCCTTGGTTTCTCAAATGACTGCCTCGCCTGGTTCACCAACTACTTCTCAGATAGAGTTCAGTGTGTCAAATCGGATGGCCTGTTGTCCGGACCTCTGGCGGTCTATATGGGGGTGCCACAGAGTTCAATTATTGGGCTGACTCTTTTCTCTGTATACATCAATGATGTCGCTCTTGTTGCTGGTGATTCTTTAACCCACCTCAACGCAGACGACACCATTCTATATACATCTGGCCTTTCTTTGGACACTGTGTTAACAAACCTCCAGACAAGCTTCAATGCCACACAACTCTCCTTACGTGGCCTCCAACTGCTCTTAAATGCAAGAAAAACTAAATGCATGTTCTTCAACCGATCACTGCCCGCACCTGCCCGCCTGACTAGCATCACTACTCTGGACGGTACTGAGTTAGAATATGTGGACAACTACAAATATCTAGGTGTTTGGTTAGACTGTAAACTCTCCTTCCAGACTCACATTAAGCATCTCCAATCCAAAATTAAATCTAGAATTGGCTTCCTTTTTTGCAACAAAGCCTCCTTCACTCATGCTGCCAAACAATCCCTCGTATAACTGACTATCCTACCGATCCTCGACTTCGGCGATGTAATTTACAAATAGCCTCCAACACTCTACTCAGCAAACTGGATGCAGTCTATCACAGTGCCATCTGTTTTGTCACCAAAGTCTGATATACTACCCACCACTGTGACCTGTATGCTCTCATTGGCTGGCTCTCACTTCATATTCGTCGCCCACTGGCTCCAAGTCATCTAAAAGTCTCTGCTAGGTAAAGCCCCACCCTATCTCAGCTCACTGGACACCATAGCAGCACCCACCCGTAGCAATGGCTCCAGCAGGTATGTTTCACTGGTCACCCCTCCTCCTTTGGCCGCATTTCATTCCAGTTCTCTGCTGCCAATGACTGGAACGAATTGCAAAAATCACTGAAGCTGCATACATATCTCCTTCACTAACTTCAAGCATCAGCTGTCAGAGCAGCTTACTGATCATTGCACCTGTACACAGCCCATCTGTAAATAGCCCACCCAACAACCTCATCCCCATATGGTTATTCCTTTTTTTTTGCTCCTTTATACACCAGTATCTCTACTTGCGTTCATCATCTACACATCTATCACTCCAGGGTTTAATTGCTAAATTGTAATTATTTCACCTATTATTGCTTTACCTCTTTAATCTTACTACATTTGCACACACTGTATATACACTTTTCTATTGTGTTATTGACTGTACATTTGTTTGTTCCATGTGTAACTCTGTGTTGTTGTTTGTGTCACACTGCTTTGCTCTATCTTGGCAAGGTTGCAGTTGTAAATGAGAACTTGTTCTCAACTAGCCTACCTGGTTAAATAAATGTGAAATAAAAAAATATATAAATAAATCTCAGTGCTAGAAGCGTCACCAAAGACACCCTGGATCAAAGCCAGGCTGTATCACAACCAGCCATGATTGTGAGTCCCACTGGATACTGGTTTTATTTAATTGTATTAATTTAACCTTTATTTAACTAGGCAAGTCAGTTAAGAACAAATTCTTCTTCACAATGACGGCCTAACCAGGACAAACCTGGACGACGCTGGTCCAATTGTGCGCCGCCGTATGGGAATCCCAATCATGGCCGTATGTAATACAGACTGGAATTGGACCAGGGACTGTAGTGACACCTCTTGCACTGAGATGCAGTGCCTTAGACCACTGCACCACCCGGGAGCTGAATTGTGCTCTGATTGCGTAACTGTAACAAATCAGATTACTTCTAAATAGATACGAATCGTAGTCATCACATTTTTGAGTAATATTTCTTGAATTATTATTTGGTGAAATATCTAATGGTAAATGTTATTCACAATATACATAGCACATTTGCTTGGTCTCTTAAAGTGCATCTCTGAGCTAAGTTTAACTCTATAATTTAATGCTAGGACATTGATTTCAAGATATTAGCTCCTTGTCCCTCAGTCTCCTAATAATTGCATAATGGTAAACCAAGACACGTGCATCTTCTAGTATTCTGAGTCGTGATGCAAGGCCCGCAACCTTGGCTATACCCAGTGGATACTGGGATACTAGGACTATAGCATTCACATGGTAATGGAGTCAGATGGTATAGTTCCTTACAAATGTAATCACCCCCTTGGTGTTTTTCCTATTTTGTTGCATTACAACCAGTAATTTAAAATTATTTTTATTTGGATTGCATGTAATGGACACAAAATAGTCCAAATTGGTGAAGTGAAATGAATAAAATAACTTGGTTGAAACAAATAAAAATACATTTAAAAATGGAAAAGTGGTGCGTGCATTTGTATTCACCCCCTTTACTATGAAGCCCCTAAATAAGATCTGGTGCAACCAATTACCTTCAGAAGTCACATAATTAGTTAAATAAAGTCTACCTGTGTGCAATCTAAGTGTCACGTGATCTGTCACATGATCTCAGTATATATACACCTGTTCTGAAATGCCCCAGAGTCTGCAACACCACTAACCAAGGGGCACCACCAAGCAAGCGGCACTATGAAGACCAAGGAGCTCTCCAAACAGGTCAGGGACAGAGTTGAGGAGAAGTACAGATCAGGGTTGGGATCTAAAAAATATCAGAAACTTTGAACATCCCACGGAGCACCATTAAATCCATTATTAAAAAATTTAAAGAATATGGCACCACAACAAACCTGCCAAGAGAAGACCGCCCACCAAAAACGGACAAGTCAAGGAGGACATTAATCAGAGAGGCAACAAAGAGACCAAAGATAACCCTGAAGGAGCTGCAAATCTCCACAGCGGAGATTGGTGTACCTGTCCATAGGACCACTTTAAGCCTTACACTCCACAGAGCTGGGCTTTACGGGAGAGTGGCCAGAAAAAAATCCACTGCTTAAAGAAAAAAAATGGCATGTGGGAGACTCCCCAAACATATGGAAGAAGGTACTCTGGTCAGATGAGACAAAAATTTTGATTTTTGGCCATCAAGGAAAATGCTATGTCTGGCACAAACCTAACACCTCTCATCACCTCGAGAACACCCATCCTCACAGTGAAGCATGGTGGTGGCAGCATCATGCTGTGGGGATGTTTTTCACCGGCAGGGACTGGGAAACTGGTCAGAATTGAAGGAATCATGGATGGCGCTAAATACAGCGAAATTCTTGAGGGAAGTCTTCCAGAGATTTGAGACTGGGACGGAGGTTCACCTTCCAGCCAGGACAATGACCCTAAGCATACTGCTAAAGCAACACTCTAATGTGGTAACACATCCAACTTGAAGGAGCTGGAGCAGTTTTTACCTGAAGAATGGATCAAAAATCCCAGTGGCTAGATGTGCCAAGCTTATAGAGACATACCCCAAGAGACTTGCAGCTGTAATTGCTGCAAAAGGTGGGTGAATAATTTCATAAGCCACTTTATATCATACTAGGGTCATAAACCCTCTACACTAATTTTCTGTCATCCTCAGACCAATTGAATTTTCTCTATTCAACACCTCCCATGAGGAAACTGATAGTGAATTAGTTACAGTAAGCAGTTAAACAGAAGACCTCCCTATGGCTCTTACAAAATGAGAATGTAAATGGAGAGAGAAGTAAAGTAAAATCTACATTACATTTATATACTCTTTGAAGTTTCTCCAATCAACTTTTGTGTCTCGTCCTCCTTGTGCATTCATCCCATTTCCATATAAAGCAGCCCCTTGTGAAAAGCATCTGTCTGTTCTAAACAGAATACACAGAGATAACAACTTTCTGCTCAATTAAAACCCACTCGCTGAAGAAGGAGATGATAACTTTGATCATTGTGGGGAGAATTCAAGACCAGATCTGGCACTTAGAAGCCGACCCATCCCTTCCGTCCTTCTTCTGCCCCCCCCCGTCCCCCCCCGTCATCAGTCTGTCTGTTTTCATATCTTTTCCCCTCCTCTTCTCTTTTTCTGGGTCCCTTGTTTTGCTCCTCTTTGAAATGTGGCGGCTGGATGATGTGTGTGTGTGTGTGTCTAGGCATATGGCCATGGTGAGCCAAGTCTCAGAGTCCTTTGGTGTGCGGCGTCTATCTGCCTTCCTCAGACGGCAGGCGGGCCACTGAGCTGACAGCGATTAGACCGCTCCCCTGCTGGTGGCAGACGGAATGAAGCGGCCTGATAACGACCCCTCCCCCCACACTTCCCCCATCCTGCACCCACGCTCACCATGGGTGGTGAGTTTGGGGGGGGGGGGGCGCTCGCTCACAGAACGCACCGTTTCCTTTGAACCTTTACAAGCCAGCCTGTTGGAGTATTCACAGCACGTGGAAAGGAAGCATTTGAACCCGTAGTGGGATTGTGAAATTCAAGCTGGAGAAGAGCTGAGACGGTGATGGCAGTAGTGAATAAATCAGAGCAGAGATAGAGGTAAAGAGAGTGGGGATCACGGGTGGATTAACAGTGGCTGTGGCTGACAGCGGCTTTGAAATAGTAACTGTTGAAAGTTTCTCCTGTCTACAGGGAGGTGAGGATGTCTGGGGTCAGAGGGGATACAGTCCTTCCACTGCATAATGGGGTGTAAATGAATGCTTTGGAGTCAGAGCAGAGCAGAGCTTCCAGGCATGCAGGAGAATGAAGCCTTCAACTCCAAAGTAAGACACTGAACAACATCCCTACATTAATTGTGTGTGTGTCTGGTGTCTGGTGTCTGGTGTGTGTGTGTGTGTGTGTGTGTGTGTGTGTGTGTGTGTGTGTGTGTGTGTGTGTGTGTGTGTGTGTGTGTGTGTGTGTGTGTGTGTGTGTGTGTGTGTGCGTTTTCCAGTGTGTGTTAGCATTACAAGAAATAACTCAATGTGTTGAATATAATTAACGTTTTTATTGATTAATTTGATTACGGTTTAAAGAATAATTTTTATGAGGGTAAAAAAAACATATGCAATGAAGTATGAACTGAAAAAAACGCATTAAAAAAATAACATAGCCAGAGGCATTAGTAGCTTTGTGCAGTCCACTTGGTGTCTAAACACCCCAGAGGCTTCATGTCCCATCAATCATGCTCTTCACAAATTAATTTATGTCAACCGTGCCCGTATCAGACTAGGCAGGGAAAACAACAGCCCACTAAACAAACGTACCAAGCAGCACCAACTAATCCACAAATAATACCCTCCTCGTCATTGTGTTAACCCTGCGACCCCCCCTGTGGAATTATTCTCATTATTGTTATTATTATTATTATTAATATTATTATTTGGGAGGAGAGGGTAATCAGGCAGAAATAGATGAGCAAGGGTGAGGAGGTTCTCATTTATCTCAGCTATTATCTGTAATGAGCCACTCGTCGCTGTGCCCTGTGGCAATGGGGCTCTGCCATTAGGAAAACATCCCCCACCCCACACCACCCTGTGGCCACTGGGCCCCACTCTCTCCTTCTCTCGTTCTCTCTGTAATTGAGGGGGGAATAGCCATGCTCGGCCGAACACACAGGGGCACACTTCTTATTGACACAGTGTTAAAGACTCATTAACACAACGATTGGAAGAACAGAGGGAGAAAGGACCAAATGAACTCTATATGGTAATCAGGCGAATAGCCTCGGGTTAAAAGTGCAGTTGTCTGTCAGACTGTGTTGTACCTGCAGTGACTGGGGAATCGGTTTGTCTGTCAGACTGTGTTGTACCTGCAGTGTCTGGGGAATCGGTTTGTCTGTCAGACTGTGTTGTACCTGCAGTGTCTGGGGGATCGGTTCATCTGTCAGACTGTGTTGTACCTGCAGTGTCTGGGGGACCGGTTCATCTGTCAGACTGTGTTGTACCTACAGTGTCTGGGGGACCGGTTCATCTGTCAGACTGTGTTGTACCTACAGTGTCTGGGGGACCGGTTCATCTGTCAGACTGTGTTGTACCTGCAGTGTCTGGGGGACCGGTTCATCTGTCAGACTGTGTTGTACCTGCAGTGTCTGGGGAATCGGTTTGTCTGTCAGACTGTGTTGTACCTGCAGTGTCTGGGGGATCGGTTCATCTGTCAGACTGTGTTGTACCTGCAGTGTCTGGGGGACCGGTTCATCTGTCAGACTGTGTTGTACCTACAGTGTCTGGGGGATCAGTTTGTCTGTCAGACTGTGTTGTACCTGCAGTATCTGGGGGATCAGTTTGTCTGTCAGACTGTGTTGTACCTGCAGTGTCTGGGGCATCGGTTTGTCTGTCAGACTGTGTTGTACATGCAGTGTCTGGGGGATCGGTTTGTCTGTCAGACTGTGTTGTACCTGCAGTGTCTGGGGGACCGGTTCATCTGTCAGACTGTGTTGTACATACAGTGTCTGGGGGATCGGTTTGTCTGTCAGACTGTGTTGTACCTGCGGTGTCTGGGGGATCGGTTCATCTGTCAGACTGTGTTGTACCTGCGGTGTCTGTGGGATCGGTTCATCTGTCAGACTGTGTTGTACCTGCGGTGTCTGTGGGATCGGTTCATCTGTCAGACTGTGTTGTACCTGCAGTGTCTGGGGGACCGGTTCATCTGTCAGACTGTGTTGTACCTACAGTGTCTGGGGAATCGGTTTGTCTGTCAGACTGTGTTGTACCTGCAGTGTCTGGGGGATCGTTTGTCGCAGTCAGTGCTGTACTGAGCCCCTGGATAAGTTTTTCACCCTCCGGAGCCAATGTTGAGAGCTGAGGAATATGCATGGAAAGTAGATAAGCATGGATGCGCATCACAATGGTCAACTGGAGACTGTTATTGACATGACATTACTACTGTAACTGGCAAAACAGTGTAGAAGTGATTGCTAACTGACTGTAAACCATGTTAGCTTGCTAGCTAATCATCTTGGCCAATTTTGGGGCAATACAAGTGACTTATTTATCGTTAATTAGGCACCACAAACACCTTTGCTTGCAAACAAGACACTGTCACCAATATTTAAGGTGTTTACAGAAATGCTTACTTTTTGATGTTCTATGACAGCTCCACAGGAGGCTGGCTGCCTCCTGAGAATTCATAGGCGATCAAATAAACCCCCACTTCCTTCCATTCTGCTAGTAAACGTGCAATATTTGGACAATAAAATAGATGACCTACGCGGAAGAGTAAACTACCAACGGGACACTCAAATCTGTAATATCTTATGCTTCATGGAGTCGTGGCTGAACGACGACACTATCAACATACAGCTAGCTGGTTATACGCTGTACCGGCAGGATAGAACAGCGGCGTCTGGTAAGACAAGGGGCTGCGGACTACGTATTTTTGTAAATAACTGCTGGTGCACGATGTCTAAGGAAGTCTCAAGCTATTGCTCACTTGAGGTAGAGTATCTCATGATAAACTCTAGACCACACCACCTACCTAGAAAGTTTTCATCTGTATTTTCCATAGCTGTTTATACATACCACCACAGTCCGAATCTGGCACTAAGACAGCATTCCGCCATAAGCAATCAAGAAAACGCTCTTCCAGAGGCGGCGCTCCTAGTAGCCGGTGACTTTAATTCTGGGAAACTTAAATCTGTTTTACCAAATTTCTATCAGCATGTTAAATGTGCAACCAGAGGGAAAAAACTCTGCACCACCTTTACTCTACACACAGAGACGCATACAAAGCTCTCCCTCACCCTCCATTTGGCAAATCTGTCCATAATTCTATCCTCCTGATTCCTGTTTACAAGCAAAAATGATATTTTTTTCTTTTTTTTCCCACCTTTATTTAACCAGGTAGGCTAGTTGAGAACAAGTTCTCATTTACAACTGCGACCTGGCCAAGATAAAGCAAAGCAGTGTGAACAGACAACACAGAGTTACACATGGAGTAAACAATTAACAAGTCAATAACACAGTAGAAAAAAAAAGAAAAAAGAGAGTCTATATACATTATGTGCAAAAGGCATGAGGAGGTAGGCGAATAATTACAATTTTGCAGATTAATACTGGAGTGATAAATGATCAGATGGTCGTGTACAGGTAGAGATACTGGTGTGCAAAAGAGCAGAAAAGTAAATAAATATAAACAGTATGGGGATGAGGTAGGTAAATTGGGTGGGCTATTTACAGAGAGACTATGTACAGCTGCAGCGATCGGTTAGCTGCTCAGATAGCAGATGTTTGAAGTTGGTGAGGGAGATAAAAGTCTCCAACTTCAGTGATTTTTGCAATTCGTTCCAGTCACAGGCAGCAGAGAACTGGAACGAAAGGCGGCCAAATGAGGTGTTGGCTTTAGGGATGATCAGTGAGATACACCTGCTGGAGCGCGTGCTACGGGTGGGTGTTGCCATCGTGACCAGTGAACTGAGATAAGGCGGAGCTTTACCTAGCATGGACTTGTAGATGACCTGGAGCCAGTGGGTCTGGTGACGAATATGTAGCGAGGGCCAGCCGACTAGAGCATACAGGTCGCAGTGGTGGGTGGTATAAGGTGCTTTAGTAACAAAACGGATGGCACTGTGATAAACTGCATCCAGTTTGCTGAGTAGAGTATTGGAAGCTATTTTGTAGATGACATCGCCGAAGTCGAGGATCGGTAGGATAGTCATTTTTACTAGGGTAAGTTTGGCGGCGTGCGTGAAGCAGGCTTTGTTGCGGAATAGAAAGCTGACTCTAGATTTGATTTTAGATTGGAGATGTTTGATATGAGTCTGGAAGGAGAGTTTACAGTCTAGCCAGACACCTAGGTACTTATAGATGTCCACATATTCTAAGTCGGAACCATCCAGGGTGGTGATGCTAGTCGGGCGTGCGGGTGCAGGCAGCGAACGGTTGAAAAGCATGCATTTGGTTTTACTAGCGTTTAAGGGCAGTTGGAGTGGAAGGAGTGTTGTATGGCGTTGAAGCTCGTTTGGAGGTTAGATAGCACAGTGTCCAAGGAAGGGCCGGAAGTATACAGAATGGTGTCGTCTGCGTAGAGGTGGATCGGGGAATCGCCCGCAGCAAGAGCAACATCATTGATATATACAGAGAAAAGAGTCGGCCCGAGAATTGAACCCTGTAGCACCCCCATAGAGACTGCCAGAGGACCGGACAACATGCCCTCCGATTTGACACACTGAACTCTGTCTGCAAAGTAGTTGGTGAACCAGGCAAGGCAGTCATTAGAAAAACCAAGGCTACTGAGTCTGCCGATAAGAATATGGTGATTGACAGAGTCGAAAGCATTGGCCAGGTCGATGAAGATGGCTGCACAGTACTGTCTTTTATCGATGGCGGTTATCATATCGTTTAGTACCTTGAGCGTGGCTGGGGTGCACCCGTGACCGGCTCCAATCGTTTAACACCGGCTCTGACAGTCGTCGGATGAGGCAGGGCTTGCAAACCATTACAGACTACAAAGGGAAGCACAGCCGAGAGCTGCCCAGTGACACGAGCCTATCAGACAAACTATTCTATGCTCGCTTCGAGGCAAATAACACTAAAACATGCATGAGACCCCCAGTTGTTCTGGAAGACTGTTTGATCACGCTCTCCATAGCCGATGTGAGTAAGACCTTTAAACAGGTCAACATTCTGAACGCAGGGCCAGACAGATTACCAGGACGTGTACTGCGAGCATGCGCTGACCAACTACCAAGTGTCTTCACTGACATTTTCAACGTCACCCAGTCCGAGTCTGTAATACCAACATGTTTTAAGCAGACCACCATAGTGCCTGTGGCCAAGAACACTAAGGCAACCTGCCTAAACGACTACTGACCCGTAGCACTCACGTCAACATCCATGAAGTGCTTTGAAAGGCTGGTCATGGCTCACATCAAAACCATTATCCCAGAAACCCTAGACCCACATCAATTTGCATACCGCCCCAACAGATCCACAGATGATGCAATCTCTTTTGCACCCCACACCTCCCTTTCCCACCTGGACAAAAGGAACACCTATGTGAGAATGCTATTCGTTGACTGCAGCTCAACGTTCAACACCAGAGTAACCCTCAAAGCTCATCACTGAGCTAAAACCCTGGGATTAAACACCTCACTCTGCAACTGGATCCTGGACTTCCTGATGGGCCACCCCCAGGTGGTAAGGGTAGGTAACAACACATCCGCCATGCTGAACCTCAACACATGGACCCCTCAGGGGTGCGTGCTCAGTCCCATCCTGTACTCCCCCGTTCAACAACAACTTCTACCTCAATGTGATCAAGACAAAGGAGATGATTGTGGACTACAGGAAAAAGAGGACCGAGCACGCCCCCATTCTCATTGACGGGGCTGCAGTGAAGCAGGTTGAGAGCTTCAAGTTCCTCGGTGTCTACATCACCAACAAACTAATATGGTCCAAGCACACCAAGACAGTCGTGAAAAGGGCATGACAAAACCTATTCCCCTCAGGAGACTGAAAAGATTTGGCATGGGTCCCCAGATCCTCAAAAGGTTCTACAGCTGCACCATCGAGAGCATCCTGACTGGTTGCATCACTGTCTGGAATGGCAACTGCTCGGCCCTAAAAAATTGTCAAAGACTCCAGCCACCCTAGTCATAGACTGTTCTCTCTGCTACCGCACAGCAATAGACACCGGAGCGCCAAGTCTAAGTCCAAGAGGCTTTGAAACAGCTTCGACCCCCAAGTCATAAGACTCCTGAACACCTAATCAAATGGCTACCCAGACTATTTGCAATGCCACCCACCCTCTTTTGCATCGTGCTACTCTCTGTTGCTATCATCTATGCATAGTCACTTTAATAACTTTACCTACATGTACATATTACCTCAACTAACCGGTGCCCCCCACATTGAATCTGTACCGGTATCCCCCTGTATATAGTCTCGCTATTGTTATTTCATTGATGCTCTCATATTACTTGTTACTTTTATTTCTTATTTTTATCCACATTTTTTTTAAACTACATTGTTGGTTTGGGGCTCGTAAGTAAGCATTTCACTGTAAGGTCTACACCTGTGGTATTCGGCGCATGTGACTAATAAAATTGTATTTAAGCCAGGTATAACAGCCCAAGAGATCAGCAATATTTTCGATACACTTTGCTACAAACTATGAGCTGTAGAGACAGACAGAGGCTGGTTTATAGGTCGTCATGCATTGACTCTGAAGTTGGGTTCCTTCCTGTTTCAGAGGCACATGCAATTGCACACACTGGTATACACACACACACACACACACACACACACACACACACACACACCAGACACCAGACACACACACAATTAATGTAGGGACCACCTTCCTCTACTGTAATTCTCAAAACGTTCATGGCTAGTTCATTTAGAGCAGACCTTCATTTTCAGCTTGTATCCTATCCCCTACAATTATCAGCCCTCAAAGTTGAGTGAAACAAAGGAATGGGGAGGAATAGTCCTGCAGCCTGAGGCAAGGACGACTCCAACACTTAGCTTCCGGATGCTCTCATCTTTCAACGGGGGCCACTTCCACAGACCTGACATACTCTTGACAGTAATCAGTGGCCAATTCTGTTCAGTGACCAACGGCTATTGTGTATAACAAAAACCTTGAAGCAATTTAGAAAAAAGCACTTTCAAGAAAAGTGAGAGACCACAGGACATTGCTGTCATAGAAAGCAATGTCATCAGCAAAGCAGCCTGAGTACTGTATCCAACGAAGGCTTTAGCTTTCATTTATTAGATAGCAGGGTTGTGGTCAATTTCCATTTAAATTCAGTCAATTCAGGAAGTAAACTGAAATTCCAATGTCAATTCCACACTTTCTCATTGAAAGGCATTGAGGAAAATTGGCATTGAACCCAACACACCCCAATTAGACCTGGGTTCAAATACTATTTCAAATACAGTATCTCAATTACTTCCACATAAAATCTAAGTAAGTATTCTAGATATATTTGATTTGAAAAGTAGTTTAATATTGTAAAGGCTTCATAATACCTTCACAAGCACTACAATAATTTTTTTTAAACAAATAATCTATAACCTTATGTCATACTTTATAAAGGGCTCATGGATGTGGCATTACTGTGTGACATAATCACCAATATCAAATGTGACATAAACATGTGCTTTATAAAGGGTGACATGTTGTGCTGAAGGACGGCACTAAAGTGAAGTCATGCTAGTCACATTACAACTAATCTCGTTCTCGCTTCCGCTCAAATGTCTGGTGGACCGACGCAATCAAACATGACCTTCTTCAGTAGGGTTAGGTTTCAAATCAAATTTTAAGAGGATAAACATTCATAAAGGCTTAATGATGTAAACACAAATGTATTAAGACTTAGGGAATTCACTAACAGCTAAAATAAGGTCAACATTAAAGGAACATTTCAAAAATGTTCAACTTCATTATTCATCATCTTCAGCACCACCACAGCATCAACATCATCAACAAATTAGTTTTGAAAAATGCAAAAAAAATTGATCTGTATTATTATATTCCTCTTTCATTTACAAATCTCATGACGTGATTATGATGCATAGCTGTTACTAGGGGGATTTTTATTTAATTAACTGAGCCTGCTAGCTAGTTAAATGTTCATTAGCTAGCTAGCTAGCAATTGCTGTGAAGTCACCAAAATGATATAAAATAACGATTGAGGTAGTGATGTCATTTAATTTAAATTACAATAAATCTTACTTGTTTTTCACTGTCCAGTGGCACTACAAGAGGACATTGATTTTCAAACTCATCACGTATGTGATTACTGCGCTACAGAAACACTGAAATGTAAAAGGTGTGAAACCCGGACAATATATATATATATATTACAATAATAATTCAAAGGCCTGACCAAAGTATCTTGCTGCACTTTGTGTCATTCTGCAGCACAACATTTTGGGGAAAGTTGAGGTCCGGTCCAATATTGGCTGCGCATCCAAAAGGGAAAGCAGTTGGGACATCCTAGAAATGTTTTAGAGTAATATAATTTACCAGACACTTCTATCCAAAGTGACTTACAGTCATACGTGCATGCATTTTTACGTACGGGTGGTCCCGGGAATCGAACCGACTATACTGGTGTTGCAATGCTGTACCAAGACGCATGATGAGGCTATGCCTTGTGAAGCCTCAATGTAATACAATTTCTAAAGCCTTTAATAAAAGCAGTGCTTATGCCACCCTTTATAAAGCACAGGTTTATGTCATATTTGACCGAGTGGGTTATTTCACACAGTTACGCCACGTTTATGAACCGTTTATAGAGCATGACATACGGTTATAGATGATTTGTGACACATGTACATAGTGTTTATGGAGGCTTTATGAAGCCTTTATAAGCTGTATTTCATTTAAAGCGGGACCAAATATTTTAATGCATTTGGTAATACACTTGGAAAGTATTTGAAAATACTCAAATACACTGACTCAAATTCACTCCTATGCATTTAACCCAGTAATTTGAAAATAGTTTTTGAGTATACTCTCAAATTTGGTAGACTATTTGGTTTTTACAAATAACCATTCAAATACTCAAATAAAAGTCCTTGTTTTGGGCTGTTGTATTTTGAAAAAAATACTAATTTGAACCCAGCTCTGACCCTAATACGGTTCTCCTGATCCAACCATAAAGTGTGGTCCACCATAATTGTCTTGACTCCCTTGGACTTCCCCCACCCTCCACTCTCCTGGCTCCTCGTCACCCTCCACTCTCCTGGCTCCTCGTCACCCTCCACTCTCCTGGCTCCTCGTCACCCTCCACTCTCCTGGCTCCTCGTCACCGTCCACTCTCCTGGCTCCTCGTCACCCTCCACTCTCCTGGCTCCTCGTCACCCTCCACTCTCCTGGCTCCTCGTCACCCTCCACTCTCCTGGCTCCTCGTCACCCTCCACTCTCCTGGCTCCTCGTCACCCTCCACTCTCCTGGCTCCTCGTCACCGTCCACTCTCCTGGCTCCTCGTCACCCTCCACTGGAAGTCGATTAGGGACCATCATCGATGCGGACTGAATCGTCTGAATCGTCAGGCCGGGACGACGGAGCTGAAGTTTACTGCGCCGTGACCTTTTTCACGCCCTCTCCCTGTGAAGGTAATGAATAATACATGTAGGTTAATACCTTAAAGCAGCTCCATGGCTGAGGTGTGATGCGTCCGTGTGCAGCCGGCTGAGGAAGGCCACTGGCCTCACACTCGGCCCCAGGAGGGCTGGCGTAGGCAGCCAAGAGCCCTCCACGTTGACTTTGTCCCCTCTGTCCCTGTCTGAGAGCTCCCATCCTCCTCAGATAGCCCCTCTGGATTACCAGAGTAAAGGGAGAAGCAAAGTTGCATAAAGAGGGCAAATGTTATTGTTTTTCGTCTGAGTTTGATTTAATATTTATCAGCTTTTAGCCATTTTTCCGTAGTTGACAGATTGAGTAGGTGTGACTCATATATCCAGTTTTCTTCAACTGAATATGTTCGCACATGAGCCTGACAGTTGAATAGTGAACAGCGCTGGACTAGCTACAGGTTTACAAATGACTAAAACGGCATACAATTTAAATGGCACATGCTTCCGCTGTTCTTATTCTACTTCCATTATACTCTGAAAACATGAGGAGGTCTTACCATAAAAACTTCCAAAAGGACTAATTGGAGGTAAATGTGTTTGCTGAAGTGCATATGCCCACCTGAATTCATACTCAGAAAACAGTTTGACATGTTCTCCAACACCTTACTCTAATCCCATCTCCTCCATGGCCTCTTTCCCCTCTCTGCAATCCCACACCTGCTTCACCGGCCAGACAACCTTCTCATTAATCAGTAGTGCCGAGCTCAGCCACAGCTCTCCTCTCCTTCCCCTTTAAACCTCCCTAGCTCCCAGTTTCCAACGACCTTGCTCTGTCCTTGTAAAGAGGGATGGTTGTGGGAGGGCCGTGGGAGCACCCCAGAGGCCTAGCGCACCAGCCTGCGTCTCAGCGACTTTCACTCACCTGGAGCGCCCTGCGTCCCATCTCGCCGCTTTCGCGCGTCTCCTATGGCGACGACCGGTCTGTCGTCAAGGCGACGGAGTGCCAGGACCCTGGCTACTAACAGCGGCAGGTCTCCTGAAACAGCATATTCTCCTCCGGTTTCATCACAGGATATACAACGAGCTTAGTCGTCATAAAAAAAGCTACTGAATAACAGCACAGGTGTGCGTGCTTTTCAATATTACAGCCTGGGACTGGGATTATTTCATGAAAGCTGATCATTTACCGAACAAAAATATTTAAACGCAACATGCAACAATTTCAAAGATTTTACTGAGTTACAGTTCAAATCAGTAAATCAGTCAATTTAAAAAAATAAACTAAGCCAGAATCTATCAATTTCACATGACTGGGCAGGGGTGCAGCCATCGGTGGGCTCCGGTGGACATTCCTTCAGTCAGCATGCCAATTGCACACTCCCTCAAAACTTGAGACCATCGGAGGCATTGTGTTGTGTGATAAAACGTCATATTTTAAAGTGGTCTTTTATTGTCCCCAGCACAAGGTGCATTACCTGTGTAATGATCATGCTGTTTAATCAGCTTCTTGATATACCACACCTGTCAGGTCAATGGATTGTCTTGGCAAAGGAGAAATGCTCACTAACAGGGATGTAAATACATTTGTGCACAAAAATTGAGAGAAATACGCTTTTTGTGCATATGGAACATTTCTGGGATCTTTGATTTCAGCTCATGAAACATGAGACCAACACTTTACATGTTAAGTTTATATTTTTGTTCATTGTAAGATAAGAGTGCTGTTTTGTCTTCTGAACATACCAGATAGGTAATATGCGAGTGTTATAGGACAAGATATAAAGGGAGGATGAAATCTTTGTAACAGATGGTGTCGTTTGCTCAGGTGTGCCGAGACATGCAGGGAGTATCAGGTGCCAAGACGGGTCACTCAACCAAGACTGCTCTCCTCTGTGTCACAGAGGCTCTCCACACTGTCAAAGCTGACTCTCTCTCCTCTCTTCTCACCCTCCTAACACCCTGAACCATCAGATCCTCCTCTCCACCCACTCAGGGCTGGGCATCTCAGGCTCTATCAGATCCTCCTCTCCACCCTCTCAGGGTTGGGCATCTCAGGCTCTGCACACTCTTGGATTGCATCCTAGCTGGCAGACTGGTCCTACCAGGTGATGTGGAGAAGATCTGTGTCTGCACCACATACTCTCACTACTGGGGTTCCCCAGGGTTCTAGGTCCTCTCTTCTCTACACACCAAGTCACTCACCTCCGTCTTATGCTCACATGGTCTCTTCTATCATTGCTATGTGGATGACACTCAACTACTTTTCTCCTTCCCCTCATCTGACACCAAGATGGCGACACGCATCTCTGCGTGCCTGACAGATATCTCAGCTTGGATGTCGGCCCACCACCTCAAGCTCAACCTCAACAAGACAGAGCAGCTCTTCCTCCTGGGGGAAGGCCTGCTCACTCAAAGACCTCTCCATCACGGTTGACAACTCCACAGTGTCGCCCCCCCCCCCCCCCCCCCCCCCCCAGAGTGCAAAAAACTTTGGAGAACATCTTGTCGTTCTCTGCAAACATCAAAGCAGTGACCCGCCCCTGCCGGTTCATGCTCTACAACATCTGTAGAGTACGACCCTACCTCACACAGGAAGAGGCGCAGGTCCTAATCCAGGCACTTGTCATCTCCCGTCTGGACTACTGCATCCCGCTGTTGGCTGGGCTCCCCGCTTTTGCCATCAAACCCTTGCAATTTATTCAGAACGCTGCAGCCCGTCTGATGTTCAACCTTCCCAAGTTCTCCCATGTCACCCCGCTCCTCTGCACACTCCAATCAAACCTCGCATCCACTACAAGGCTATGGTGATTGCTTACGGAGCAGCAAGAGGAACTGCCCCCC
Source organism: Oncorhynchus clarkii lewisi (assembly GCF_045791955.1). Lineage (NCBI taxonomy): Eukaryota > Metazoa > Chordata > Actinopteri > Salmoniformes > Salmonidae > Oncorhynchus > Oncorhynchus clarkii. The sequence continues at coordinate 10,577,351 of NC_092152.1, forward strand.
ACCCCCCCCCCTACCTTCAGGCTGTGCTCAAACCCTACACCCTAGAACAGCAGAGTCCCTGCCCATCTTCCAAAAGCACCTGAAACCCTACCTCTTCAAAGAGTATATGAAATAATCCCCTCACCTCGACCCCTCGACCCCTCCGCCCCTTCTAGCTCTGACTTTGCTGATAACTACTTTATTGAGGGAAAATGTACTTACTATCCCTGTGATGTGTGGTTGTCCCACCTAGCTACCTTAAGATGAATGACTGTAAGTCGCTCTGGATAAGAGCATCAGCTAAATTGAACCTTTAAGAGGGTTTTATAAATAAGTATAACCACTGGGTATACAGAGATGACCAGTCTACAGAGGAGTATAGAGTGCAGTGATTAAAGTGTAAATGTACATTTTTGGGGAGGGGGATGAAACACAGAGAGGGAAAAGTGAAATCTCTGCTATATTCCATGAAGCTTCACCTTCATCGTCTTTTTCACCCGCAGAATCGATTTCTCCATGCAACTGAAACGGATTCAAATGAAAACATAGTCCACTCTTCAAGGGGACACAGCTAAGTTTCAGTGGGACCTTAGCAAAGTGTTATTTTGTCTGCAGGCTGTGGGGCTGGTGAGGAAGGAAAGGTAGATTTAATGTGCCACTCAGCTCAGAGGGTGGGTTGGCTACAGCTCACTGCCTGCCTGAGACCACACGCTGAGACGCTCATCTATAACTGTCATCCTCTGGGCCTCCACCACACACACACACACACACACACACACACACACACACACACACACACACACACACACACACACACATCCCTTCTCCCCTCACTGAGCAGCAGAGAGCTGTCTCTCTTACCCTAGCCCCCATCTACAGGGGACAGCCCAACATGACACTCAGATCATCCACAGGGGACACCCCAACATGATGCTCAGATTATAGATCTCCCTACACCCCTCCCACCCCCCATATCTCCAATGGGATAAAACCTGATAAGGGTAAAGGTTGTTTGTAGCCCCTCCTCTCTGTGCTCAACTTCTCCTAAATCATCGCTGAGTTTCTATGGTGGGTATTTATTGCAGTACTGGACCTCTCTCTCTCCAGCAGAACAGGACCTCTCTCTCTCTCCAGCAGTATTGGACCTCTCTCTCTCTCCAGCAGTACTGGACCTCTCTCTCTCCAGCAGAACAGGACCTCTCTCTCTCTCCAGCAGTATTGGACCTCTCTCTCTCTCCAGCAGTACTGGACCTCTCTCTCCAGCAGAACAGGACCCCTCTCTCTCTCCAGCAGTACTGGACCTCTCTCTCTCCAGCAGAACAGGACCTCTCTCTCTCCAGCAGTACAGGACCTCTCTCTCTCCAGCAGTACTGGACCTCTCTCTCTCCAGCAGTACTGGACCTCTCTCTCTCCAGCAGAACAGGACCTCTCTCTCTCTCTAGCAGAACAGGACCTCTCTCTCTCTCCAGCAGTACTGTACCTCTCTCTCTCCAGCAGAACAGGACCTCTCTCTCTCTCCAGCAGTACTGGACCTCTCTCTCTCCAGCAGTACTGGACCTCTCTCTCTCCAGCAGTAGTGGACCTCTCTCTCTCCAGCAGTAGTGGACCTCTCTCTCTCCAGCAGTACTGGACCTCTCTCTCTCCAGCAGTTCTGGACCTCTCTCTCTCCAGCAGAAAAGGACCTCTCTCTCTCTCCAGCAGAACAGGAACTCTCTCTCTCTCCAGCAGTACTGTACCTCTCTCTCTCCAGCAGAACAGGACCTCTCTCTCTCTCCAGCAGTACTGGACCTCTCTCTCTCCAGCAGTACTGGACCTCTCTCTCTCCAGCAGTACTGGACCTCTCTCTCTCCAGCAGTACTGGACCTCTCTCTCTCCAGCAGTAGTGGACCTCTCTCTCTCCAGCACTACTGGACCTCTCTCTCTCCAGCAGTTCTGGACCTCTCTCTCTCCAGCAGAAAAGGACCTCTCTCTCTCTCCAGCAGAACAGGAACTCTCTCTCTCTCCAGCAGTACTGTACCTCTCTCTCTCCAGCAGAACAGGACCTCTCTCTCTCTCCAGCAGTACTGGACCTCTCTCTCTCCAGCAGTACTGGACCTCTCTCTCTCCAGCAGTACTGGACCTCTCTCTCTCCAGCAGTACTGGACCTCTCTCTCTCCAGCAGTACAGGACCTCTCTCTCCAGCAGAACTGGACCTCTCTCTCTCCAGCAGTACTGGACCTCTCTCTCTCCAGCAGTACTGGACCCCTCTCTCTCCAGCAGTACTGGACCTCTCTCTCCAGCAGTACAGGACCTCTCTCTCTCCAGCAGTACTGGACCCCTCTCTCTCCAGCAGTACTGGACCTCTCTCTCCAGCAGTACTGGACCTCTCTCTCCAGCAGTACTGGACCTCTCTCTCCAGCAGTACTGGACCTCTCGCTCTCCAGCAGTACTGGACCTCTCTCTCTCCAGCAGTACTGGACCTCTCTCTCTCCAGCAGAACAGGACCTCTCTCTCTCTCCAGCAGTACTGGACCTCTCTCTCTCCAGCAGAACAGGACCTCTCTCTCTCTCCAGCAGTACTGGACCTCTCTCTCTCCAGCAGTACTGGACCTCTCTCTCTCCAGCAGTACTGGACCTCTCTCTCTCCAGCAGTACTGGACCTCTCTCTCTCTCCAGCAGTACTGGACCTCTCTCTCTCCAGCAGTACTGGACCTCTCTCTCCAGCAGTACTGGACCTCTCTCTCTCCAGCAGAACAGGACCTCTCTCTCTCTCCAGCAGAACAGGACCTCTCTCTCTACAGCAGTACTGGACCTCTCTCTCTCCAGCAGAACAGGACCTCTCTCTCTCTCCAGCAGTACTGGACCTCTCTCTCTCCAGCAGTACTGGACCTCTCTCTCTCCAGCAGTACTGGACCTCTCTCTCCAGCAGTACAGGACTTCTCTCTCCAGCAGTACTGGACCTCTCTCTCCAGCAGTACTGGACCTCTCTCTCCAGCAGTACTGGACCTCTCTCTCTCCAGCAGGACAGGACCTCTCTCTCTCCAGCAGTACTGGACCTCTCTCTCCAGCAGTACTGGACCCCTCTCTCTCTCCAGCAGTACTGGACCTCTCTCTCTCCAGCAGTACTGGACCTCTCTCTCTCCAGCAGTACTGGACCTCTCTCTCTCCAGCAGTACCTCTCTCTCTCCAGGACCCTCTCTCTCCAGCAGAACTGGACCTCTCTCTCCAGCAGTACTGGACCTCTCTCTCCAGCAGTACAGGACCTCTCTCTCTCCAGCAGTACTGGACCTCTCTCTCTCCAGCAGTACTGGACCTCTCTCTCCAGCAGTACAGGACCTCTCTCTCCAGCAGTACTGGACCTCTCTCTCCAGCAGTACTGGACCTCTCTCTCTCCAGCAGTACTGGAACTCTCTCTCCCCTGCAGAACAGGACCCCTCTCTCTCTCCAGCAGTACAGGACCCCTCTCTCTCTCCAGCAGTACTGGACCTCTCTCTCCAGCAGTACTGGACCTCTCTCTCTCCAGCAGTACTGGACCTCTCTCTCTCCAGCAGTACTGGACCTCTCTCTCCAGCAGTACAGGACTTCTCTCTCCAGCAGTACTGGACCTCTCTCTCCAGCAGTACTGGACCTCTCTCTCCAGCAGTACTGGACCTCTCTCTCTCCAGCAGAACAGGACCTCTCTCTCTCTCCAGCAGAACAGGACCTCTCTCTCTACAGCAGTACTGGACCTCTCTCTCTCCAGCAGAACAGGACCTCTCTCTCTCTCCAGCAGTACTGGACCTCTCTCTCTCCAGCAGTACTGGACCTCTCTCTCTCCAGCAGTACTGGACCTCTCTCTCCAGCAGTACAGGACTTCTCTCTCCAGCAGTACTGGACCTCTCTCTCCAGCAGTACTGGACCTCTCTCTCCAGCAGTACTGGACCTCTCTCTCTCCAGCAGGACAGGACCTCTCTCTCTCCAGCAGTACTGGACCCCTCTCTCTCTCCAGCAGTACTGGACCTCTCTCTCTCCAGCAGTACTGGACCTCTCTCTCTCCAGCAGTAGAGGACCTCTCTCTCTCCAGCAGTACTGGACCTCTCTCTCCAGCAGAACTGGACCTTTCTCTCCAGCAGTACTGGACCTCTCTCTCCAGCAGTACAGGACCTCTCTCTCTCCAGCAGTACTGGACCTCTCTCTCTCCAGCAGTACTGGACCTCTCTCTCCAGCAGTACAGGACCTCTCTCTCCAGCAGTACTGGACCTCTCTCTCCAGCAGTACTGGACCTCTCTCTCTCCAGCAGTACTGGAACTCTCTCTCCCCTGCAGTACAGGACCCCTCTCTCTCTCCAGCAGTACAGGACCCCTCTCTCTCTCCAGCAGTACTGGACCTCTCTCTCCAGCAGCACTGGACCTCTCTCTCCAGCAGTACTGGACCTCTCTCTCTCCAGCAGTACTGGACCTCTCTCTCTCCAGCAGTACTGGACCTCTCTCTCCAGCAGTACTGGACCTCTCTCTCCAGCAGTACTGGACCTCTCTCTCCAGCAGTACTGGACCTCTCTCTCCAGCAGTACTGGACCTCTCTCTCCAGCAGTACTGGACCTCTCTCTCCAGCAGTACTGGACCTCTCTCTCCAGCAGTATCGGACCTCTCTCTCTTCAGCAGTACTGGACCTCTCTCTCCAGCAGTACTGGACCTCTCTCTCCAGCAGTACTGGACCCCTCTCTCTCCAGCAGTACTGGACCCCTCTCTCTCCAGCAGTACTGTACCTCTCTCTCTCCAGCAGTACAGGACCTCTCTCTCTCCAGCAGTACAGGACCTCTCTCTCTCCAGCAGTATTGGACCTCTCTCTCTCCAGCAGTACAGGACCTCTCTCTCTCCATCAGTATTGGACCTCTCTCTCTCCAGCAGTATTGGACCTCTCTCTCTCCAGCAGTACAGGACCTCTCTCTCTCCATCAGTATTGGACCTCTCTCTCTCCAGCAGTACAGGACCTCTCTCTCTCCATCAGTATTGGACCTCTCTCTCTCCAGCAGTATTGGACCTCTCTCTCTCCAGCAGTATTGGACCTCTCCCCCCCAGCAGCGTTTCATTTTCTATTCATGTGTCTTATTTGAACGTATTGAGAGTGGAATATTGTTTTCTCATTTCCCTTGTATATAAATAGGCAGAGATCTGCAGGACTCAGCACTTTGGGCTGTCCGCAGAAATAAAGAATATATCCTACCTGCACAGAGCAATGAATACGAGAGGAAGAAGGTCAAAGCAATTTATATTTGACATGCAGAGCTGAAGTGCCGTGTCACCATCTGAGAGTGTCCTGCCCCACAAAATACCCCTCCATCTCTCTCCCAAACAGTATTGGACCTCTCTCCCCCAGCAGTGCTGGACCTCTCTCCCCCACTTCCTCATTGTTTTCTACACCCAGGGAAGATGGGTTGTAGATACTGACACATTCTGGTGATTTAATCTATTATTGTCTCTCTCTGATTGATTTCCCCCTCCAGGATGGAGAAGCTGTCTTCATTAAAGTATGGGGAAACGTGTTTACATTGCCAAAGCAAGTGAGGTGGATAATATACAAAAGTGAAATAAACTATAAAAACTAACAGTAAACATTACACACACAGAAGTTTCAAAACAATAAAGACATTTCAAATGTCATATTATATATATATAGAAACAGTGTTGTAACAATGTACAATGGTTAAAGTACACAAGGGAAAATGAATAAGCATAAACATGGGTTGTATTTACAATGGTGTTTTGGTGTTTGTTCTTCACTGGTTGCCCTTTTCTTGTGGCAACAGGTCACAAATCTTGCTGCTGTAATGGCACACTGTGGAATTTCATCCAGTAGATATGGGAGTTTATCAAAATTGGATTTGTTTTTGAATTCTTTGTGGGTCTGTGTAATCTGAGGGAAATATGTCTCTCTAATATGGTCATACATTGGGCAGGAGGATAGGAAGTGCAGCTCAGTTTCCACCTCATTTTGTGGGCAGTGAGCACATAGTCTGTCTTCTCTTGAGAACCATGTCTGCCTACGGCGGCCTTTCTCAATAGCAAGGCTATGCTCACTGAGTCTGTACATAGTCAAAGCTTTCCTTAAGTTTGGGTCAGTCACAGTGGTCAAGTGTGCCACTGTGTACTCTCTGTTTAAGGCCAAATAGCATTCTAGTTTGGTCTGTTTTTTTGTTAATTCTTTCCAATGTGTCAAGTAATTATCTTTTAGTTTTCTCGTGATTTGGTTGGGTCTAATTGTGCTGCTGTCCTGGGGCTCAGTGGGGTGTGTATGTGTTTGTGAACAGAGCCCCAGGACCAGCTTGCTTAGGGGACTTTGTTATGGAAGGTTTGCGAATCGCTTCCTTTTAGGTGGTTGTAATGGCTCTTTTCTGGATTTTGATCATTAGAGGGTATCGGCCTAATTCTGCTCTGCATGCATTATTTGGTGTTCTACGTTGTACACAGAGGATATTTTTGGGTGTTTGTCCCATTTTGTGAAGTCTTGGTTGGTGAGCGGACCCCAGACCTCACAACCATAAAGGGCAATGGGCTCTATGTCTGATTCAAGTATTTTTAGCCAGATCCTAATTGGTATGTTGAAATTTCTGTTCCTTTTGATGGCATAGAATGCCCTTCTTGCCTTGTCTCTCAGATCGTTCACAGCTTTGTGGAAGTTACCTGTGGCGCTGATGTTTAGGCCAAGGTATGTATAGTTTTTTGTGTGCTCTAGAGCAACAGTGTCTAGATGGAATTTGTATTTGTGGTCCTGGCGACTGGACCTTTTTTGGAACACCATTATTTTGGTTTTACTGAGACATACTGTCAGGGCCCAGGTCTGACAGAATCTGTGCAGAAGATCTAGGTACTGCTGTAGGCCCTCCTTGGTTGGTGACAGAAGCACCAGATCATCAGCAAACAGTAGACATTTGACTTCGGATTCTAGTAGGGTGAGGCCGGGTGCTGCAGACTTTTCTAGTGCCCGCGCCAATTCGTTGATATATATGTTGAAGAGGGTGGGGCTTAAGCTGCAACCCTGTCTCACCCCACGACCCTGTGTGAAGAAATGTGTGTGTTTTTTGCAAATTTTAACCGCACACTTGTTGTTTGTGTACATGGATTTTATAATGTCGTATGTTTTACCCGCAACACCACTTTCCATCAATTTGTATAGCAGACCCTCATGCCAAATTGAGTCGGAGGCTTTTTTGAAATCAACAAAGCATGAGAAGACTTTGCCTTTGTTTTGGTTTGTTTGGTTGTCAATTAGGGTGTGTAGGGTGAATACATGGTCTGTTGTACAGTGATTTGGTAAAAAGCCAATTTTACATTTGGTCAGTACATTGTTTTCATTGAGGAAATGTCTGCTGTTAATGATAATGCAGAGGATTTTCCCAAGGTTACTGTTGACGCATATTCCACGGTAGTTATTGGGGTCAAATTTGTCTCCACTTTTGTGGATTGGGGTGATCAGTCCTTGGTTCCAAATATTGGGGTAGATGCCAGAGCTAAGGATGATGTTAAAAAGTTTTAGTATAGCCAATTGGAATTTGTTGTCTGTATATTTGATAATTTCATTAAGGACACCATCAACACCACAGGCTTTTTTAGGTTTTTATTTTGTCCTGTAACTCATTCAAGGTAATTGGAGAATCCAGTGGGTTCTGATAGTCTTTAATAGTTGATTCTAAGATTTGTATTTGATCATGTATATGTTTTTGCTCTTTATTATTTGTTGTAGAGCCAAACAGATTGGAGAATTGGTTTACCCATACATCTCCATTTTGGATAGATAATTCTTCATGTTGTTGTTTGTTTAGTGTTTTCCAATTTTCCCAGAAGTGGTTAGAGTCTATGGATTCTTCTATTACATTGAGCTGATTTCTGACGTGCTGTTCCTTCTTTTTCCGTAGTGTATTTCTGTATTGTTTTAGTGATTCACCATAGTGAAGGCGTAGACTCAGGTTTTCCGGGTCTCTATGTTTTTGGTTGGACAGGTTTCTCAATTTCTTTCTTAGATTATTGCATTCTTCATCAAACCATTTGTCATTGTTGTTCATTTTCTTCGGTTTTCTATTTGAGATTTTTAGATTTGATAGAGAAGCTGAGAGGTCAAATATACTGTTAAGATGTTCTACTGCCACGTTTCCACCTTCACTATTACAGTGGAACGTTTTACCCAGGAAATTGTTGTTGCCTAATTGTTTTTTGGTAGGTTTCCAAACTGCATTCCTTCCATCTATAGCATTTCTTAATGTTACTCAGTTCCTTTGGCTTTGATGCCTCATGATTGAGTATCGCTCTGTTCAAGTAGACTGTGATTTTACTGTGATCTGATAGGGGTGTCAGTGGGCTGACTGTGAACGCTCTGAGAGACTCTGGGTTGAGGTCAGTGATAAAGTAATCTACAGTACTACTGCCAAGAGATGAGCTATAGGTGTACCTACCATAGGAGTCCCCTCGAAGCCTACCATTGACTATGTACATACCCAGCATGCGACAGAGCTGCAGGAGTTGTGACCCGTTTTTGTTGGTTATGTTGTCATAGTTGTGCCTAGGGGGGCATATGTAGGAGGGAATGCTGTCACCTGCAGGCAGGTGTTTGTCCCCCTGTGTGCTGAGGGTATCAGGTTCTTGTCCAGTTCTGGCATTTTTTTCGCCACAGACATGTCCCTGGGCCTGGAAATGATTGATTTCCCCCTCCAGGATGGAGAAGCTGTCTTCATTAAAGTATGGGGGGGGGGGGTCTGTCTGTCTCTCTCTCTCTCTCTCTTTCTCTCTCGTCCCTAACAATGTTTGTACCATGTTGTGCTGCTGTGTTGCTACCATGTTGTTGTCAAATTGTGTTGCCACCATGCTGTGTTGTTGTCTCTATGTAGTGTTGCGATGTCTCTCTTGTCGTGATGTGTGTTTTGTCCTATATTTTTAATCCCAGCAGGGGGCCTTTTGCCTCTTGTTAGGCCAACATTTTAAATAAGAAGTTGTTCTTGATTGACTTGCCTAGTTAAATAAAGGTTTAATACAAATATAATAAACAAACTCCCTCTCTCGCTGTCTCTCTGTCTCTATCACTCTGGGTCTCTGTGTCTCTCCCTGTCTCTATCACTCTGGGTCTCTATGTCTCTCCCTGTCTCTTTCACTCTGTCTCTCTCTCTATCACTCTGTGTCTCGCTGTCTCTATGTCTCTCCCTGTCTCTTTCACTCTGTGTCTCTATCTCTCTGTCTCTCCTTGTCTCTTTCACTCAGTGTCTCTCCCTGTCTCTCTACCCTATCACTCTATAAAGGTTAAGTTTCTAATTATTAATATCTTCATGTCTTGAGTCCTACAGAAATGACAGTTGTACAGTTGAAGTGGGAAGTTTCCATACACCTTAGCCAAGTACATTTAAACTCAGTTTTTCACAATTCCTGACATTTAATCCTTGTAAAAATTCCCTGTCTTGGGTCAGTTTGGATCACCACTTTATTTTAAGAATGTGAAATGTCAGAATAATAGTAGAGATAATATTTGATTTATTTCATCACATTGCCAGTGGGTCAGAAATTGACATACACTCAATTAGTTTTTGGTAGCATTGCCTTTAAAATGTTTAACTTGGGTCAAACGTTTTGGGTAGCCTTCCACAAGCTTCCCACAATAAGTTGGGTGAATTTTGGCCCATTCCTCCTGACAGAGCTGGTGTAACTGAGTCAGGTTTGTAGGCCTCCTTGCTCACACATGCGCTTTCAGTTCTGCCCACATATTTTCTATAGGATTGAGGGAGATTCAGGGCTTTGTGATGGCCACTCCAATAACTTGACTATGTTGTCCTTAAGCCATTTTCCACAACTTTGGAAGTATGCTTGGGGTCATTGTTCATTTGGAAGACCCATTTGCGACCAAGCTTAACGTCCTGACTGATGTCTTGAGATGTTGCTTCAATATATCCATATCATTTTCCTTTCCTCGTGATGCCATCTATTTTGTGAAGTGCACCAGTCCCTCCTGCAGCAAAGCACCCCCACAACATGATGCAGCCACCCCCGTGCTTCACGGTCCCCTTCCTGAACGGTTTGATGGCTGCGTGGTCCCATGGTGTTTATACTTGCGTACTATTGGTTATACAGATGAACGTGGTACCTTCAGGTGTTTGTAAATTGCTCCTAAGGATGAACCAGACTTGTGGAGGTCTACAATTATTTTTCTGATTTCTTTTGATTTCCCCATGATGTCCAGGATTAGGGGCGCTGAGTTTGAAAGTAGGCCTTGAAATACATCCACAGGTACATCTCCAATTGACTCAAATGATGTCTATCAGAAGCTCATAAAGCTCATAAAGCCATGATATCATTTTCTGGAATTTTCCAAGCTGTTTAAAGGCACCGTCAATTTAGTGTATGTAAACTTCTGACCCACTGGAATTGTGATACAGTGAATTATAAGGGAAATAATCTGTTTGTAAACAATTGTTGGAAGAATTGTTGTATCATACACAAAGTAGATGTCTTAACCGACTTGTCAAAACTATAGTTTGTTAACAAGACATGGTGGTTGAAAAACGAGTTATAATGACTCCAACCTAAGTGGATGTAAACTTCCTACTTCTACTGTTTATATCGAGGGAATTTTGGATAATGTTGCATTCACTTTTAGCATGTGTCCTTGTGTGTTAAAGAATCAACACCATCGTGCCTCCTTGCACATGAAGCCAGCTTTTATGGGTAGTGGACATAGAGATTGATTGGTGCCTGGGGGAGGATGTCTTTTCACATTAATAACCCAGAGAAGAGAAGGCAAGAATAGATACCAGCAGTACCGACAGATGAGGAGCAGGAGGAGAAGGAGTTGAAGGAGTTAAAGGAGGTAAAGGGGGAGTAGGAGATGGAGATGAAGGAGTTGAAGGAGGAGGAGTTGAAGGAGGTAAAGGGGGAGAAGGAGTTGAAGGAGTTAAAGGAGGTAAAGGAGGAGTAGGAGATGGAGATGAAGGAGGTAAAGGGGGAGAAGGAGATGAAGGAGGTAAAGGGGGAGAAGGAGATTAAGGAGTTGAAGGAGGTAAAGGGGGAGAAGGAGTTGAAGGAGATGAAAGAGGTAAAGGGGGAGAAGGAGTTGAAGGAGGTAAAGGGGGAGAAGGAGATGAAGGAGACGAAGGAGGTAAAGGGGGAGAAGGAGATGAAGGAGGTAAAGGGGGAGAAGGAGTTGAAGGAGATGAAGGAGGTAAAGGGGGAGAAGGAGTTGAAGGAGATGAAGGAGGTAAAGGGGGAGAAGGAGTTGAAGGAGATGAAGGAGGTAAAGGGGGAGAAGGAGATGAAGGAGATGAAGGAGGTTACATTACAGCCTTATTCTAAAATAGATTTTTTTAAATCCCTCATCAATCTACACACAATACCCCATAATGACGAAGCAAAAACAGTTTTTTAGAAATGTTTGCAAATTTACATAATTTAAATTTACCCTTTAATCATTTAACCCCACCCCTCTGAATCAGAGAGGAGTGTCTTCCCCATTTAACCCAACCCCTCTGAATCAGAGAGGTGTGTCTTCCCCATTTAACCCCACCCATCTGAATCAGAGAGGTGTGTCTTCCCCATTTAACCCAACCCCTCTGAATCAGAGAGGTGTGTCTTCCCCATTTAACCCCACCCCTCTGAATCAGAGAGGTGTGTCTTCCCCATTTAACCAGACCCCTCTGAATCAGAGAGGTGTGTCTTCCCCATTTAACCCAACCCTCTGAATCAGAGAGGTGTGTCTTCCCCATTTAACCCAACCCCTCTGAATCAGAGAGGTGTGTCTTCCCCATTTAACCCAACCCCTCTGAATCAGAGAGGTGTGTCTTCCCCATTTAACCCAACCCCTCTGAATCAGAGAGGTGTGTCTTCCTCATTTAACCAGACCCCTCTGAATCAGAGAGGTGTGTCTTCCTCATTTAACCCCACCCCTCTGAATCAGAGAGGAGTGTCTTCCCCATTTAACCCAACCCCTCTGAATCAGAGAGGTGTGTCTTCCCCATTTAACCCCACCCATCTGAATCAGAGAGGTGTGTCTTCCCCATTTAACCCAACCCCTCTGAATCAGAGAGGTGTGTCTTCCCCATTTAACCCCACCCCTCTAAATCGGAGAGGTGTGTCTTCCCCATTTAACCCCACCCCTCTAAATCAGAGAGGTGTGTCTTCCCCATTTAACCCAACCCCTCTGAATCAGAGAGGTGTGTCTTCCCCATTTAACCCCACCCCTCTGAATCAGAGAGGTGTGTCTTCCCCATTTAACCCCACCCCTCTGAATCAGAGAGGTGTGTCTTCCCCATTTAACCCAACCCCTCTGAATCAGAGAGGTGTGTCTTCCTCATTTAACCCCACCCCTCTGAATCAGAGAGGTGTGTCTTCCCCATTTAACCCAACCCCTCTGAATCAGAGAGGTGTGTCTTCCCCATTTAACCCAACCCCTCTGAATCAGAGAGGTGTGTCTTCCCCATTTAACCCAACCCCTCTGAATCAGAGAGGTGTGTCTTCCCCATTTAATCCCACCCCTCTGAATCAGAGAGGTGTGTCTTCCCCATTTAACCCCACCCCTCTGAATCAGAGAGGTGTGTCTTCCTCATTTAACCCAACCCCTCTGAATCAGAGAGGTGTGTCTTCCCCATTTAACCCAACCCCTCTGAATCAGAGAGGGGTGTCTTCCCCATTTAACCCAACCCCTCTGAATCAGAGAGGTGTGTCTTCCCCATTTAACCCCACCCCTCTGAATCAGAGAGGTGTGTCTTCCTCATTTAACCCAACCCCTCTGAATCAGAGAGGTGTGTCTTCCCCATTTAACCCAACCCCTCTGAATCAGAGAGGTGTGTCTTCCTCATTTAACCAGACCCCTCTGAATCAGAGAGGTGTGTCTTCCCCATTTAACCCAACCCCTCTGAATCAGAGAGGTGTGTCTTCCCCATTTAACCAGACCCCTCTGAATCAGAGAGGTGTGTCTTCCCCATTTAACCCAACCCCTCTGAATCAGAGAGGTGTGTCTTCCCCATTTAACCCAACCCCTCTGAATCAGATAGGTGTGTCTTCCCCATTTAACCCCACCCCTCTGAATCAGAGAGGTGTGTCTTCCTCATTTAACCAGACCCCTCTGAATCAGAGAGGTGTGTCTTCCTCATTTAACCCCACCCCTCTGAATCAGAGAGGTGTGTCTTCCCCATTTAACCCAACCCCTCTGAATCAGAGAGGTGTGTCTTCCCCATTTAACCCCACCCCTCTGAATCAGAGAGGTGTGTCTTCCCCATTTAACCCAACCCCTCTGAATCAGAGAGGTGTGTCTTCCCCATTTAACCCCACCCGTCTAAATCAGAGAGGTGTGTCTTCCCCATTTAACCCCACCCCTCTAAATCAGAGAGGTGTGTCTTCCCCATTTAACCCAACCCCTCTGAATCAGAGAGGTGTGTCTTCCCCATTTAACCCAACCCCTCTGAATCAGATAGGTGTGTCTTCCCCATTTAACCCCACCCCTCTGAATCAGAGAGGTGTGTCTTCCTCATTTAACCAGACCCCTCTGAATCAGAGAGGTGTGTCTTCCTCATTTAACCCCACCCCTCTGAATCAGAGAGGTGTGTCTTCCCCATTTAACCCAACCCCTCTGAATCAGAGAGGTGTGTCTTCCCCATTTAACCCCACCCCTCTGAATCAGAGAGGTGTGTCTTCCCCATTTAACCCAACCCCTCTGAATCAGAGAGGTGTGTCTTCCCCATTTAACCCCACCCCTCTGAATCAGAGAGGTGTGTCTTCCCCATTTAACCCAACCCCTCTGAATCAGAGAGGTGTGTCTTCCTCATTTAACCCCACCCCTCTGAATCAGAGAGGTGTGTCTTCCCCATTTAACCCAACCCCTCTGAATCAGAGAGGTGTGTCTTCCCCATTTAACCCAACCCCTCTGAATCAGAGAGGTGTGTCTTCCCCATTTAACCCAACCCCTCTGAATCAGAGAGGTGTGTCTTCCCCATTTAACCCCACCCCTCTGAATCAGAGAGGTGTGTCTTCCCCATTTAACCCAACCCCTCTGAATCAGAGAGGTGTGTCTTCCCCATTTAACCCCACCCCTCTAAATCAGAGAGGTGTGTCTTCCCCATTTAACCCCACCCCTCTAAATCAGAGAGGTGTGTCTTCCCCATTTAACCCAACCCCTCTGAATCAGAGAGGTGTGTCTTCCCCATTTAACCCCACCCCTCTGAATCAGAGAGGTGTGTCTTCCCCATTTAACCCCACCCCTCTGAATCAGAGAGGTGTATCTTCCCCATTTAACCCAACCCCTCTGAATCAGAGAGGTGTGTCTTCCTCATTTAACCCCACCCCTCTGAATCAGAGAGGTGTGTCTTCCCCATTTAACCCAACCCCTCTGAATCAGAGAGGTGTGTCTTCCCCATTTAACCCAACCACTCTGAATCAGAGAGGTGTGTCTTCCCCATTTAACCCCACCCCTCTGAATCAGAGAGGTGTGTCTTCCCCATTTAACCCAACCCCTCTGAATCAGAGAGGTGTGTCTTCCCCATTTAACCCCACCCCTCTAAATCAGAGAGGTGTGTCTTCCCCATTTAACCCCACCCCTCTAAATCAGAGAGGTGTGTCTTCCCCATTTAACCCAACCCCTCTGAATCAGAGAGGTGTGTCTTCCCCATTTAACCCCACCCCTCTGAATCAGAGAGGTGTGTCTTCCCCATTTAACCCCACCCCTCTGAATCAGAGAGGTGTGTCTTCCCCATTTAACCCAACCCCTCTGAATCAGAGAGGTGTGTCTTCCTCATTTAACCCCACCCCTCTGAATCAGAGAGGTGTGTCTTCCCCATTTAACCCAACCCCTCTGAATCAGAGAGGTGTGTCTTCCCCATTTAACCCAACCCCTCTGAATCAGAGAGGTGTGTCTTCCCCATTTAACCCAACCCCTCTGAATCAGAGAGGTGTGTCTTCCCCATTTAATCCCACCCCTCTGAATCAGAGAGGTGTGTCTTCCTCATTTAACCAGACCCCTCTGAATCAGAGAGGTGTGTCTTCCCCATTTAACCCAACCCCTCTGAATCAGAGAGGTGTGTCTTCCCCATTTAACCAGACCCCTCTGAATCAGAGAGGTGTGTCTTCCCCATTTAACCCAACCCCTCTGAATCAGAGAGGTGTGTCTTCCCCATTTAACCCAACCCCTCTGAATCAGAGAGGTGTGTCTTCCCCATTTAACCCAACCCCTCTGAATCAGATAGGTGTGTCTTCCTCATTTAACCAGACCCCTCTGAATCAGAGAGGTGTGTCTTCCCCATTTAACCCAACCCCTCTGAATCAGAGAGGTGTGTCTTCCCCATTTAACCCAACCCCTCTGAATCAGAGAGGTGTGTCTTCCCCATTTAATCCCACCCCTCTGAATCAGAGAGGTGTGTCTTCCTCATTTAACCAGACCCCTCTGAATCAGAGAGGTGTGTCTTCCTCATTTAACCCAACCCCTCTGAATAAGAGAGGTGTGTCTTCCCCATTTAACCAGACCCCTCTGAATCAGAGAGGTGTGTCTTCCCCATTTAACCCAACCCCTCTGAATCAGAGAGGTGTGTCTTCCCCATTTAACCCGACCCCTCTGAATCAGATAGGTGTGTCTTCCCCATTTAACCCGACCCCTCTAAATCAGAGAGTTGCGGGGGGCTACCTTAGTCAACATCTACGTCTTAGTGCTGCAGGGATGGTTGTCCTTCTGGAAAGTTCTCCCATCTCCACAGAGAAAATCTAGAGCTCTGTCAGAGTGACCATCGGGTTCTTGGTCACCTCCCTGACCAAGGCCCTTCTCCCCCAATTGCTCAGTTTGGCCGGGCGGCCAGTACTAAGAAGAGTCTTGGTGGCTCCAAACTTCCTCCATTTAAGAATGATGGAGGGCAATGTGTTCTTGGGGACCTTCAATACTGTAGAAATGATTCGGGTACCCTTCCCCAGATCTGTGCCTTGACAGAATCCTGTCTCTGACCTCTACAGACAACTCCTTTGACCTCATGGCTTGGTTTTTGTTTTGACATGCACTGCCAACTGTGGGACCTTATATAGATAGACGTGTGCCTTTCCAAATCATGTCCAATCAATTGAATTTACCACAGGTGGACTCCAATCAAGTTGTAGAAACATCTCAAGGATGATCAATGGAAACAGGATGCACCTGAGCTCAATGTTGAGTCTCATCGCAAAGGGTCTGAATAAGGTATTTCTGTTTTCATTTTTTATGCATTTGCAAAAAAAATCTGAAAATCAGTTTTTGCTTTGTCATTATGGGGTACTGTGTGTAGATGAGGGATATATATATATTTATTTATTTATTATTTTTATACATTTTAGAATGAGGCTGTAACGTAACAAAATGTGGACAAAGTCAAGGGGTCTGAATACTTTCCGAATGCACTGTATGTTTGTGTAGCGGGATCTTGTGGGGCATCACACCCTCAGATGGTGACACCTGCGCTTCAGCTCTGCATGTCAAATATAAATTGCGTTGACCTTCTTCCTCTCGTATTCATTGCTCTGTGCAGGTAGGAGATGTTCTTGTCTTTCTGCGGACAGCCCAAAGTGCTGAGTCCTGCAGATCTCTGCCTATTTATATACAAGGGAAATGGGAAAACAATATTCCACTCTCAATACGTCACAAAAATAGAAAATAGAACTAGAATAGAACTGAAACACCCCCCCAAACCATACCTTTTCTCACCCTCCCTTACCGCACAAACAGTCACTAAAGTCAAATATAAAATATTTGGGTGGAGATTTCCTGGCTGTTTTACACCATGCTGATTTAGAGTCGTGTGTTTGGATTCTCAAAGTGCTGGTCACTTTAACAACACATGACTACAGTGTTGGTCACTTCAACAACACAACACATGACTACAGTGTTGGTCACTTCAACAACACATGACTACAGTGTTGGTCACTTCAACAACACATGACTACAGTGTTGGTCACTTCAACAACACATGACTACAGTGTTGGTCACTTCAACAACACATGACTACAGTGTTGGTCACTTCAACAACACATGACTACAGTGCTGGCCCCTTCAACAACACATGACTACAGTGTTGGTCACTTCAACAACACATGACTACAGTGTTGGTCACTTCAACAACACATGACTACAGTGCTGGTCACTTCAACAAAACATGACTACAGTGTTGTTCACTTCAACAACACATGACTACAGTGTTGGTCACTTCAACAACACATGACTACAGTGTTGGTCACTTCAACAACACATGACTACAGTGTTGGTCACTTCAACAACACATGACTACAGTGTTGGTCACTTCAACAACACAACACATGACTACAGTGTTGGTCACTTCAACAACACAACACATGACTACAGTGTTGGTCACTTCAACAACACAACACATGACTACAGTGTTGGTCACTTCAACAACACATGACTACAGTGTTGGTCACTTCAACAACACATGACTACAGTGTTGGTCACTTTAACAACACATGACTACAGTGTTGGTCACTTCAACAACACAACACATGACTACAGTGTTGGTCACTTTGACTACAGTGTTGGTCACTTCACACATGACTACAGTGTTGGTCACTTCAACAACACACAACACATGACTACAGTGTTGGTCACTTCAACAACACATGACTACAGTGTTGGTCACTTCAACAACACATGACTACAGTGTTGGTCACTTCAACAACACATGACTACAGTGTTGGTCACTTCAACAACACATGACTACAGTGTTGGTCTTTCAACAACACAACACATGACTACAGTGTTGGTCACTTCAACAACACAACACATGACTACAGTGTTGGTCACTTCAACAACACATGACTACAGTGTTGGTCACTTCAACAACACATGACTACAGTGTTGGTCACTTCAACAACACATGACTACAGTGTTGGTCACTTCAACAACACATGACTACAGTGTTGGTCTTTCAACAACACAACACATGACTACAGTGTTGGTCACTTCAACAACACAACACATGACTACAGTGTTGGTCACTTCAACAACACATGACTACAGTGTTGGTCACTTCAACAACACATGACTACAGTGTTGGTCACTTCAACAACACAACACATGACTACAGTGTTGGCCACTTCAACAACACATGACTACAGTGCTGGTCACTTCAACAACACATGACTACAGTGTCGGTCACTTCAACGACACATTTTGACTATGTGCATTCACACATATACTACAAACAACGTAATGATGACACCTCATGTTGGCAGATACGGCTGGCTACAAGTCAAATCAACAGTGTTTCTTATGTACAAAGCAGAAAGCATAGTGCATTTAATCAGCAGGCAGTCCTGATGGATATAAACACGCAGGATTTTCTAACAAAACAGGAGCTACTGTACAACACAGCTGTCCAAGTTCATCTCTGTCATCCTCGCTGTCCTCTGAAACTATCCCCCTGAGGGAGGTGTCAACAGTCCAGATATCAGCTCCTCAACACAGCACAGCCGTGGGCAAGGACAATGTCAACTGTTATGTAAAGAGCACTCTCCTGCCTTCCTAACATGGCTGCCCTCCACACTGCTTAATACTCCAGACACCACCAGAGTGAGACGAGACCTGGGGGAGAGAGTCACCAACTGAACTGTGACTGCCACCACCACCCATTGCAATAGAAAAGGCGTGTGTGTGTGTGTGTGTGTGTGTGTGTGTGTGTGTGTGTGTGTGTGTGTGTGTGTGTGTGTGTGTGTGTGTGGGTGTGTGTGTGTGTGTGTGTGGTGTGTGTGTGTGTGTGTGTGTGTGTGTGTGTGTGTGTGTGTGTGTGTGTGTGTGTGTGTGTGTGTGTGTGTGTGTGTGTGTGTGTGTCTGTGTGTCTGTGTGCCTGTCTGCATACATGCGCGCGTGGTAGTGCATTTCTTTCAGCTGAAATATAAAGACTGTCTTTGAAATGTTCTTGCTGTTTCAAGCAGGATGTAGCTGTATGAAACGGTGCTGGATGGAAGGTCTACGAATTCAACTCTGAGCTCTTTGCTTCAGATTACTGCCTTCAAAAATAGGAAAGGATATGGACAACTCCACCCAACCACACTCACCCAACCACACTCACCCAACCACACTCACCCAACCACACTCACCCAACCACACTCACCCAACCACACTCACCCAACCACACTCACCCACTGGCAACATTCAAACAGTGCATGGAATAATAGGAGAACCGACTGTCAGACGCCCCATGCATGGATCAAGGCAGGATATTTCCCTGTTAATAATAGGAGAACCGACTGTCAGACACCCCATGCATGGATCAAGGCAGGATATTTCCCTGTTAATAATAGGAGAACCGACTGTCAGACACCCCATGCATGGATCAAGGCAGGATATTTCCCTGTTAATAATAGGAGAACCGACTGTCAGACGCCCCATGCATGGATCAAGGCAGGATATTTCCCTGTTAATAATAGGAGAACCGACTGTCAGACGCCCCATGCATGGATCAAGGCAGGATATTTCCCTGTTACATCAATAAAGCAGCGGTAGCAGCCAGTCTCCCAAATCACAAAACCTCTCAGAATAGGAGTAGTGCAGATTCAGGACCAGTGTTGCCTTTGGATCAAAATGAATAAGATCATATCGCCAGTCAGGGAGACCAAGATCAGAACTCCTACTCTGAGACATTGGGCCCTGGAGCAGTTTGACAGGGAGCAAACCCGTCCACTGGCCTGCAGAGCAGAGAAGCACCACTCTGGGTTCTATAACAGATCACCTTCAAATGAAAAGTGATTCCTCTGTCACCCGACACATAAATGTCCCTATTTAATGCTGGCTACTGCCACTCAGCGTTTGGGCTCTTTACCAGCCTCTAAAACTGTCAAAGACACACTAAGAGACAGATATGAGAGATGGACTGCGGCTGCCCTCGCACAAGGTTAAAGACAGAATGATGCCCAAGTGGGTATGGAGGTGTAGCACAGCACTTGTACCAAAACCATTAGATCAAAGTGGATGGTTCACTGACATAATATCTAATGTCTTGTTACTGTGAAAAGCGGGAAAAGGTTTTGACTTACCTGTAACCCTTTGAAACAGAGACAGTAAGTGCATGCCCATTGGGCCAGTCTTGATTTTCAAGCACAAAAAAACTAACAAATAGCAGGCCAAACTATCCCTCTCAGCACTGCCTGGACTGCGCAAAAATGCAAATGCTTTCCATTTGAGTTATGTTAGGTTTTATTTTCAAACGTTTTTATTTTCAAACTTACTTACGGTTTGGTTTGAAAGTAAATGTTACTTACCAATTAAGACATATCTAAGTTCTAGTTATTACTCATTATAATTTTATCATATTATTGCCAGCTTCAAATTCAATTATTACAGCATTGGCAGAGCCATAACTACATGGTAACAACACATATTTCTCTGCAACTATTTTCAGAGTACTTACTTAGTTTCTTTGTTAATACTTGCCTTTTGGACTAGAAATAGTTACCTTTAAGTACATTTTATTATGAAATATTTACCTAGAAAATATCTTGTCCTTACCGGGCTGTAAAACAAAGGGTTACAAAAAGACTGTTGGAAAACGCCATCGACTCTTCTGTGAAGACTACACTCCTGACCACATTGACTCTTCTGTGAAGACTACACTCCTGACCACATTGACTCTTCTGTGAAGACTACACTCCTGACCACATTGACTCTTCTGTGAAGACGACACTCCTGACCACATTGACTTCTGTGAAGACTACACTCCTGACCACATTGACTCTTCTGTGAAGACTACACTCCTGACCACATTGACTCTTCTGTGAAGACTACACTCCTGACCACATTGACTCTTCTGTGAAGAGTACACTCCTGACCACATTGACTCTTCTGTGAAGACTACACTCCTGACCACATTGACTCTTCTGTGAAGACTACACTCCTGACCACATTGACTCTTCTGTGAAGACTTCACTCCTGACCACATTGACTCTTCTGTGAAGACTACACTCCTGACCACATTGACTCTTCTGTGAAGACTACACTCCTGACCACATTGACTCTTCTGTGAAGACTTCACTCCTGACCACATTGACTCTTCTGTGAAGACGACACTCCTGACCACATTGACTCTTCTGTGAAGACTACACTCCTGACCACATTGACTCTTCTGTGAAGACTTCACTCCTGACCACATTGACTCTTCTGTGAAGACGACACTCCTGACCACATTGACTCTTCTGTGAAGACTTCACTCCTGACCACATTGACTCTTCTGTGAAGACGACACTCCTGACCACATTGACTCTTCTGTGAAGACTACACTCCTGACCACATTGACTCTTCTGTGAAGACTACACTCCTGACCACATTGACTCTTCTGTGAAGACTACACTCCTGACCACATTGACTCTTCTGTGAAGACTTCACTCCTGACCACATTGACTCTTCTGTGAAGACGACACTCCTGACCACATTGACTCTTCTGTGAAGACTACACTCCTGACCACATTGACTCTTCTGTGAAGACGACACTCCTGACCACATTGACTCTTCTGTGAAGACTACACTCCTGACCACATTGACTCTTCTGTGAAGACTACACTCCTGACCACATTGACTCTTCTGTGAAGACTTCACTCCTGACCACATTGACTCTTCTGTGAAGACTACACTCCTGACCACATTGACTCTTCTGTGAAGACTACACTTCTGACCACATTGACTCTTCTGTGAAGACTTCACTCCTGACCACATTGACTCTTCTGTGAAGAGTACACTCCTGACCACATTGACTCTTCTGTGAAGACTACACTCCTGACCACATTGACTCTTCTGAGAAGACGACACTCCTGACCACATTGACTCTTCTGTGAAGGCTACACTCCTGACCACATTGACTCTTCTGTGAAGACTACACTCCTGACCACATTGACTCTTCTGTGAAGACTACACTCCTGACCACATTTACTCTTTTTATGGGATCCTAACCAACTGTGCTATTTTGTTAGTTTTTTTGCATTGTTTGTAAACTCAGTTTGTACATAATGTTGCTGCTACTGTAAAGTCTCATATGACCAAAAAGAGCATTTGGACATCAGAACAGCAATTACTCACCTCGAACTGAATTAAGATTTTTTTCTTTAGTGAGTCCGAGTCCGACGCGAAGGATATGCTGTTTTTTCAAGACAAGGCCAAAATCCCTGTCATCAGCGTGAAGAAAAGATGGAGGAAAGGGGAAGGAGGGCAGGGTGCCTTGTAAGATTTACAGACTAGTAGGTACACCACCTTTACCCTCCGTATTATTGGCCAATGTGCAATCATTAGAAAACAAACTGGATGATATACGATTAAGACTATCCTACGAACAGGACAATTAAAACTGTAATATCTTTCATCGAGATGTGGCTGAACGACGGCATGGATAATATAGACCTGGCTGGCTTCTCTGTGCATCGGCAGGACAGAACAGCTACATCTGGGTAGACGAGGGGCAGGGGTGTGTGTCTATTTGTCAATAACTGCTGGTTCGCGTTGTTTAATATTAAGGTAGTCTTGAGGTGTTTCTCACCTGAGGTAGAATACCTCATGATCAGCTGGAGACCACACTATCTACCAAGAGAGTTTTCATCTATATTTTTCATAGCTGTCTATTTACCACCACAAACCAATGCTGGTACTAAGACCACACTCAACCAGCTGTATAAGGTCATAAGCAAACAAGAAAATGCTCATCCAGAAGCATCGTTCCTAGTGGCAGGGGACTTTAATGCAGGAAAAGGGAAATCCATTTTACCTAATTTCTACCAAAATGTAACGTGTGCAACCAGAGGGAAAAAAAACTCAAGACCACATTTTCTCTACATACAGTAGAGTACAAACAGAGCATACAAAGCTCTCCCTCGCCCTCCATTTGGCAAATCTGACCATAATTATATCCTCCTGATTCCTGCTTACGATCAAAAATTAAAGCAGAAAGTACCTGTGACTCGCTCAATACGGAAGTGGTCAGATGACGCGGATGCTACACTACAGGACTGTTTTGCTAGCACAGACTGGACTATGTTATGGATTCATATGGATTCATCCAATGGCATCGAGGAGTATACCACCTCAGTCACCGGCTTCATCAATAAGTGCATCAACAATGTCATCCCCACAGTGACTGTATGTACATTTCCCAACCAGAAGCCATGGATTACAGGCAACATCCGCACCGAGCTATAGGCTAGAGCTGCCGCTTTAAAGGAGTGGGACACTAATCCTGACGCGAATAAGAAATCCCTCTATGCCCTCAGACGAACCATCAAACAGGCAAAGCGTCAATACAAGACTAAGATCGAATCCTAAGACACCGGCTCTGAAAAATATTATAGACTAACAAAGTGAAACCCAGCCGCGAGCTTCCCAGGGACGCTAGCCTATCAGACGAGCAAAATGCCTTCTATGCTCGCTTTGAGGCAAGCAACACTGACGCATGCATGAGAGCACCAGCGGTTCCAAACGACTGTGTGATCACGCTCTCCGTAGCCGATGTGAGCATGGCCTTTAAACAGGTCAACATTCACAAAGCCATGGTGCCACATGGATTATCAGGACGTGTACTCAAAGCATAAGCAGACCAACTGGCAAGTGTCTTCACAGATATTTTCAGCCTCTCCCTGAATGAGTCTGTAATACCTACATGTTTCAAACAGACCTCCATAGTCCCTGTGCCCAAGAAAGAGGAGGTAACCTGCCTAAATGATTACCGCCCCGTAGCACTCACGTCGGTAGCCATGAAGTGCTTTGAAAGACTGGTCATGGCTCATATCAACACCATCATTCCAGAAACCCTAGACCCAATCCAATTCGCATACCGCCCCAACAGATTCACAGATGACGCAATCACACTCCACACTGCCCTTTCCCACCTGGACAAAAGGAACACCTATGTGAGAATGCTGTTCAATGACTACAGCTCAGTGTTCAACACCATAGTGCCCACAAAGCTCAACAATAAGCTAAGGACCATGGAACTAAACACCTCCCTCTGCAACTGGATCCTGGACTTCCTGATGGGCCACCCCCAGGTGTTAAGGGTAGGCAACAACACATCTGCAAAGCTGATCTTCAACACTGGGGCCCCCTCAGGGGTGCGTCTAAGTTGCCTCCTGTACTCCCTGTTAACCCACAACTACATGGCCAAGCACAACTCCAACACCATCATTAAGTTTGCTGACAACACAACAGTGGTAGGCCTGATCATCGACAACGATGAGACAGCCTATAGGGAGGAGGTCAAAGACCTGGCAGTGTGATGCCAGGACAACAACCTCCCCCTCAGTGTGAGCAAGACAAAGCAGCTGATCATGGACAACAGGAAAAGGAGGGCTGAACAGGCCCCCATTAACATCGACGGGGCTGAAGTGGAGCGGGTCAAGAGTTTCAAGTTCCTTGGTGTCCACATTACCAACAAACTCTCATTGTCCAAACACACCAAGACAGTTGTGAAGAGGGCATGAGAACACCTCAGAAGACTGAAAAGATTTGTCATGGGTCCCCAGATCCTCAAAAAGTTCTACAGCTGCACCATCGAGAGCATCACTGCCTGGTATGGCAACTGCTCAGCATCTGACCATAAGGAGCAGTGTGGGTAGTGTGTACAGCCCAGTACATCACTGGGGCCAAGCTCCCTGACATCCAGGACCTATGTACTAGGCGGTGTCAGAGGAAGGTCCAACAATGTGTCAAAGATTCCAGTCACCCAAGTCATAGACTGTTCTCTCTGCTAACGCATGGCAAGCGGTACCGGAGCGCCAAGTCTTGGACCAAAAAGCTCCTTAACAGCTCCTACTCCTAAGCCATAAAACTTTTAATCAAATGGCCACCCGCTATTTACATTGACCACCCCCCCCCCCCCCTCCCCTTTGTTTTTACACTGCTGCTACTCGCTGTTTATTATCTACGCACTTTAAAAATTGCCTTGACTAACCTGTACCCCCACACATTGACTTGGTACTGGTACCCCCTGTATATAGCCTCGTTATTGTTATGTAATTTTCTTGTGTTACTTTTTTATTAATATATTTATTTATTTTTTACTTTAGTTTATTTAGTAAATATTTTCTTAACTCTATTAACTCTCTATCTAAGCATTTCACGATAAGGTCTACACCTATTCGGTGCATGTGACAAATACAATTTCATTTTATTTTATTTGAAGAATGTTAGCACTGACTATTCTGAGGTGTAAAAGCAAGATACTTTCAGGCATGAGTGAAGTCTAATCACATTATTTTGAAGGAAGTAGAGGAAGGAGACAATCTATTGGAGTAAATAGACCTCTTTCATCAATACTGAATAAATATAACATTAACATCCTCAGTGCATTCAGGTCCACTTGGTGCCCGCTCTGTGTGCCTGCTCTGATGCTAAATCTGGTGTGTTGCGTTGGAAACAGCTGTTGTGGCGGTGCGTGGCATTGCTGGGTAAATATGTTGAGCTTGTTATGTTAGACTTCAGTGCATCTTTATTGATCTTAATCTGTTGCTGACAAAACTCATGTGATATGGCTTCGCAACCTCTGCCGTATTTTGGTGCTGTTTCCTGCACCTTAGGGACTGCTGCCCAATATACATTGTCATTGAACACAGATGTTTACCTACCATTTATATATCTACTGCTGTACAACATCTTTTATTATTTTCACATTTTGGATTATTTTGTCCTTGTTGACATTTACTGCATTGATTGATAGGAACTATGAAACATAAGCATTTTGCTGCACCTGCAAAAACACCTGCTAAACTGTGTATGTGACCAATACAATTGTATATGGTTTTTGGATTGACAGCTATCTAACAGAACACAGAGTTTTTTTTAAATGGAAGCCTCTTTAACATAAACCATGTAGAGTGTGGTATAACTCAAGGCAGCTGTCTTGGCCCGTTACTCTTTTCTATTTGTACTAAAGACCAACCACTAGCTTTGATTAAAGCCTATGTGTCTACAGTGCATTTGGAAAGTATTCAGACCCCTTTGCTTTTCCCACATTTTCTTACATTTCAGCTTTATTCCAAAATTGATTAAATGAATGTTATTCCTCATAAATCTACACACAATACCTCATAATGATAAAGCAAAAACTGTTTTTTTTAAAACAGATATAACTTATTTACATAAGTATTCAGACCATTTACTATGAGACACGAAATTGAGCTCAGGTGCATCCTGTTTCCATTGATCATCCTTGAGATGTTTCTACAACTTGATTGGAGTTCACCTGTGGTAAATTCAAAATTATTTGACATGATTTATTAAGGCACACACCTACAGTTGAACTCGGAAGTTTACATACACTTGGGTTGGAGTCATTATAAATTGTTTTTCAACCACTCCCCAATTTCTTGTTAACAAACTATAGTTTTGGCAAGTTGGTTAGGACATCTGCTTTGTGCATGACACAAGTAATTTTTCCAACAATTGTTTACAGACAGATTATTTCACTTATAATTCACTGTATCACAATTCCAGTGGGTCAGAAGTTTACATATAGTAAGTTGACTGTGCCTTTAAACAGCTTGGAGAATTCCAGAAAATTATATCATGGCTTTAGAAGCTTCTGATAGGCTAATTGACATAATTTGAGTCAATTGGAGGTGTACCTGTGAAAGTATTTCAAGGTGGCTCTGTGCTGGACATCATGGGAAAATCTAAAGAAATCAGCCAAGACCTCAGAAAAAGTCTGGTTCATCCTTGGGAGCAAATTCCAAAGGTACCATGTTCATCTGTACAAACAATAGCACACAAGTATAAACACCATGGGACCACACAGCCGTCATACCGCTCAGGAAGGAGACGCGTTCTGTCTCCTAGAGATGAACGTACTTTGGTGCGAAAAGTACAAATCAATCCCAGAAAAACAGCAAAGGACCTTGTGAAGATGCTGAAACAGGTACAAAAGTATCTATATCAACAGTAAGACGAGTCCTATATCGACATAACCAGAAAGGCCGCTCAGCAAGGAAGAAGCCACTGCTCCAATACTGCCATAAAAAAGCCAGACTAGGGTTTGCAACTGCACATGGGGACAAAGATCTTTTTGGAGAACTGTCCTCTGGTCTGATGAAACAAAAATAGAACTGTTTGGCCATAATGACCATCCTTATGTTTGGAGGAAAAAGGGAAGGCTTGCAAGCCGAAGAACACCATCCCAACCGTGAAGCACGGGATGGCAGAATCATGTTGTGGGGGTGCTTTGCTACAGGAGGGACTGGTGCACTTCACAAAATAGATGGCATCATGAGGTATGAAAATGATGTGGATATATTGAAGCAACATCTCAAGACATCATTCAGGAAGTTAAAGCTTGGTTACAAATGGGTCTTCCAAATGGACAATGACCCCAAGCATACTTCCAAAGTTGTGACAAAATGGCTTAAAACCTCTCTGGGATATGTGGGACGATAGCGTCCCACCTCGCCAACAGCCAGTGAAATTGCAGGGCGCCAAATTCAAAACAACAGAAATCCCATAATTAAAATTCCTCAAACATACAAGTATTTTACACCATTTTAAAGATAAACTTGTTGTAAATCCAGCCACAGTGTCCTATTTCAAAAAGGCTTTACGACGAAAGCACACCGAACGATTATGTTAGGTCAGTACCTAGTCACAGAAAAACACAGCCATTTTTCTAGCCAAAGAGAGGAATCACAAGAAGCAGAAGTAAAGATAAAATGAATCACTAACCTTTGATGATCTTCATCAGATGACACTCATAGGACTTCATGGTACACAATACATGTATGTTTTGTTCAATAAAGTTCATATTTATATCCAAAAATCTCAGTTTACATTGGCGCGTTATGTTCAGTAGTTCCAAAACATCCAGTGATTTTGCAGAGAGCCACATCACTTTACAGAAATACTCATAATAAACATTGCTAAAAGATATGCATGGAATTTTAGATCCACTTCTCCTTAATGCAACCGCTGTGTCAGATTTCAAAAAAACTTTAGGAAAAAGCAAACCATGCAATAATCTGAGTACGACGCTCAGACACAAAAACAAGCCATGCAGATACCCGCCATGTTGTGAAGTCAGAAATAGCATTATAAATATTCACTTATCTTTGATGATCTTCATCAGAATGCGCTCCCAGGAATCCCAGTTCCACAATAAATGTTTGTTTTGTTCGATAAAGTCCATCATTTATGTCCAAATACCTACTTTTTGTTCGAGCATTTAGTAAACAAATCCAAACTTTGTTTACGCGGGCAAGTCGAGGCGAAAGTTCGGACGAAAAGTAATATTACAGTTCATAGAAACATGTCAAACGAAGTATAGAATCAATCTTTAGTATGTTTTTATCATAAATCTTCAATAATGTTTCAACCGGAGCATTCCTTTGTCTGTAGAAATGCAATGGAACGCAGCTAACTCTCACGGGAGCGCGTGAGACTGAGCTCATGGCACTCTGCCAGACACCTGACTTAATCAGCTCTCATTCCCCCCTCCTTCACAGTAGAAGCCTCAAACAAGGTTCTATAGACTGTTGACATCTATTGGAAGCCTTGGGAAGCGCAATATGACCCCATAGATACTGTATATGCGATAGGCAATGACTTGAAAAACTACAAACCACAGATTTCCCACTTCCTGGTGGATTTTTTCTCAGGTTTTTGCCTGCCATATGAGTTCTGATATACTCACAGACATTATTCAAACAGTTTTGGAAACTTCAGAGTGCTTTCTATCCAAATATACTAATTATAGGCATATTCTAGCTTTTAGGCCTGAGTAGCAGGCAGTTTACTCTGGGCACCTTTTTATCAAAGCTACTCAATAATGCCCCCCAGTCCCAAAGAAGTTAAGGACAACAAAGTCAAGGTATTGGGGTGGCCATCACAAAGCCCTGACCTCATCCTATAGAAAATATGTGGGCAGAACTGAAAAAGTGTGTGAGAGCAAGGAGGCCTACAAGCCTGACTTAGTAACACCAGCTCTGTCAGGAGGAATGGGCCAAAATGTATCAAACTTATTGTGGGAAGCTTGAGGAAGGCTATCCAAAAAGTTTGACCCAAGTTAAACAATTTAAAGGCAATGCTAACAAATACTAATTGAGTGCAGGTAAACTTTTGACCCACTGGGAATGTGGTGAAAGAAATAAAAGCTGAAAAAAATCCTTCTCTCTACTATTATTCTGATATTTCACATTCTTAAAATGAAGTGGTGATCCTAACTGACCTAAGACAGGGATTTTTTACTCTGATTAAAGTCAGGAATTGTGAAAAACTGAGGTTAAATGTATTTGATTAAGGTGTGTGTAGACTTCTGACTTCAACTGTAAGGTCCCACAGAAGAAAAACCAAGCCATGAGGTCGAAGGACTTGTCTGTAGAGCTCAGAGACAGGAATGTGTCGAGGCACAGATCTGGGGAAAGGTACCAAAATATTTCTGCAGCATTGAAGGTCCCCAAGAACACA
The DNA here is from genome assembly GCF_045791955.1 of Oncorhynchus clarkii lewisi. Classification (NCBI taxonomy): domain Eukaryota; kingdom Metazoa; phylum Chordata; class Actinopteri; order Salmoniformes; family Salmonidae; genus Oncorhynchus; species Oncorhynchus clarkii. Next base: position 10,606,693 of record NC_092152.1, read on the forward strand.
ATTCTTAAATGGAAGAAGTTTGGAACCACCACTCTGTCAGAGTCTTCCTAGAGCTGGCCGCCTTGACAAACTGAGCAATCGGGGAGAAGGGCCTTGATCAGGGAGGTGACCGAGAACCTGATGGTCACTCTGACAGAGCTCCAGAGTTCCTCTGTGGAGAAGGGAGAACCTTCAAGAAGGACAACCATCTCCGCAGCACTGCACCAATCAGGCCTTTATGGTAGAGTGGCCAAACAGAAGCCACTCCTTAATAAAAGAGTTTGCCAAAAGTCACCTTGAGAAACAAGATTCTCTGTGCTGAATGCCAAGCATCATGTCTGGAGGAAACCTGACATCATCCCTTCGGTGAAGCATTGTGGTGGCAGCATCATGCTGTGTGGATGTTTTTCAGCAGCAGGGACTGGGAGACTAGTCAGGATCGAGGGAAAGATGAACGGAGCAAAGTACAGAGAGATCCTTGATGAAAACCGGTTCCAGAGCGCTCAGGACCTCAGACTGGGGTGAAGGTTCACCTTCCTACAGGACCATTACCCTAAGCACACAGCCAAGACTACGCAGGAGTGACTTCGGGACCAGTCTCTGAATGTCCGTGAGTGGCCCAGCCAGAGCTCAGACTTGAACCTGATCAAACATCTCTGGAGAGAACTGAAAATAGCTGTGCAGCGACGCTCCCCATCCAACCTGACAGAGCTTGAGAGGATCTGCAGAGAAGAATGGGAGAAACTCCCCAAATAAAGGTGTGCCAAGCTTGTAGTGTCCTACCCAAGAAGACTCAAGGCTGTAACTGCTGCCAAAGGAGCTTCAACAAAGTACTCATGTCTTCATCATCTGTTGCACACTGACTAACTTAAAGTGATTTCATTATTTACTCATTTACTTATGTAAATGTGATATTTCAGTATTTTATTTTTTATTTCTTACAAAATAATCTACCAAAAAAACAATGTTTTTTAATTTACCATTAGGGGCTATTCAAATCAAATCAAATCACATTTTATTGGTCACATACACATGGTTAGCAGATGGTAATGCGAGTGTAGTGAAATGCTTGTGCTTCTAGTTCCGACCATGCAGTAATATCTAACAAGTAATCTAACAATTTCACAACAACTACCTTATACACACAAGAGTAAAGGAATTAATGAGAATATGTACATGTAAATATATGAATGAGCAATGGCCGAACGGCATAGGCAAGATGCAGTAGATGGTATAGAGTACAGTATATACATATGAGATGAGTAATGTAGGGTATGTAAACATTATATAAAGTGGCATTGTTTAAAGTGACTGGTGATCCACTTTAAACAATGCTACTTTATATAATGTTCACAGTATGTGTAGATTGATGAGGGGGGGAAAACTATGTAATCCTTTTAAAAATTACGCTGTAATGTAACAAAATGTGATAAAAGTGAAGGGGTCTGAATACTTTCCAAATGCACTGTACATGTCAGCTACCTCAGCAACATAGAGTTGCAGTCCGTTTTAGAATGGGTGGCTAGTAATAAACTAGTCCTAAATATTTACAAATTGAAAAGCATTATATTTTTGAAAAAAAACATTTTCTAAACATGAAACCTCATCTAAATCTACTGATGAATAATGCAGCAATTGAGCAAGTTGAGGAGAGTGAACTGCTTGTTGTAACCCTGGATTGTAAACTGACATGGTCAAAACATATTGATTCAACTGTTGCTAAAATGGGGAGAAGTCTGTTCATGATAAAGCGCTGCTCTTTCGTGACTTCACAATCGACCAAACAAATCCTACATGCCCTAGTTGTATCACACTTATACTATTAGTGCTGCAAAGAAGGACACAGGCAAATTACAGAGCAGCACATGTGTGGCCCTTAAATGTACATGGAGCGCATCAACAACATGCACGTCAGTCTCCCATGGCTCAAAGTAGCGGAGAGATTAACTGCATCACTACTTGTCTTTGTGAGAGAAAAATAACAAACTGTCTGTTCAATCAGTTAACACACAGCTCAGACACCTATACATACCCCACAAGACATGCCACCAGGGGTCTCTTCCCGGTCCTCGGGCCAAGTCCAGAACAGAGGCTAGGAAACACAGAGTACTATATACAGTAGAGCCATGACTACATGGAACTCTCTCCCTCTTCAGCTAACTCAAGCTAGCAATACAATCTGATTTAAAAAAGATAAATCAACACCTCAAGGCCCATAGGTTCGGTTTGCTCCTAGCAGAACTAGGCTAGGAGAAGTGATCTGTGCACTTATACTCCCTAAAGACCTCTACTTGAAAAACTAGAAAAAAGCGGCAATATAGCTGTTTGTCCATTTAGAGCCACTTTAGCAACAACATAGCCAGAAACACTTTCTCAGAATAGTCAGAATTATTCTAAGATAAATCAAGAAATGTAATTCATTTTGAAGTTTTTGTAGAGGTCTTAGTCGGGCTATTTTTACATCTAAGGAAGTAAATGTGCATGAAAACTATTCGTCTCTCATTGAATGACAACAAAACACTCATGTTCCCAGTCATACTAGGAGTAGTACTGTTGTAGTACAGTAGTACTGTAGACCAATTATCGACGAAGGGGAGTAGACTTGCAGCTACCGAACTTGCCTCAAGGAAAAAATGTGTGTTCGAACAGCCGGAAAAAAACCTCTGCCGAACACCAAAACAAAAACATCAAACAATTTTGTCAGAATATATGTGCAAACTGTTTCGTCTGGGAAGCATAAGGTAAGCTTAACACACACACACACATATTATTGTTAGTAATGTAATATTGTAAAATTGTGATGTAGTGGTGGAGAAATATGGATTTGTATGATGTGATGTTCTATTTCTGTGTGGACCCCAGGAAGAGTAAGTGCTGCCTTGGCAACAGCTAATGGGGATCCTAATAAAATACTAAAAATACTAAGCTGACACTGGAGGATGAAGATGTCCCTGTCACTGCTAAGGAAGGCCTGCTTCCACGTGGGAACCACATCCACAGACAGAATAATCTCTCTCTCTCTCCTCTTTCTCTGCCTCTCTCGCTCTGCATCTCTCTCTCTGTCTCTTTCCCTCTCGCTCTCTCTCTCTCTCGTTATCTCTCTCCCTTCATTTTTCCTCTCTCTCTCTCTCTCTGAATAATGCAACGCCACACAGGCAACCTGAAAATAAAGACTGACTTTAAATATTAAAACACATTCAGAAAAATCTCCAAAAACTCCAAAGCTTTCAAGCTTTCTGAAGATGTGGCCAATGACCAACGACATCACTCGCAGAGAGGGAAGGTTTAAAGTTTCCCTACATTATTTCCTAATTAACAAATCATGCTTAAATCACACAAATTACAATGTTACAATTACAACAATGTGTATGTTGTGGGTCAACTTTATTTGGTTGGAGGTGTGAAATGAAAATGACTGTCAGAAAGGCTGTCCTCCTAATTGAGTTGCCTCGTTTCCTTCTCATACCCAGCAGACTTCTGACAGGAGCTGTCTGCTACTCTGACAGCAGATAAAGATGAGAGACAGTCCATATTCACATGACACATCACAACAGCTCATTGGAGATGCCAGTCGGCACTCCCACCACACAGAGGCACATTATCCCTGCCGTGCACTCGAACACATGCGTGCACAAACGCATACACACACACCTGCTCCAATTGATTTCTTACCTGTTCCTCACCATCCCAGGGAACACTTGCTCCCTCCCCTCTATGCATACATTTACCTTTGTTTTCCTTCTTCTTAAACAAGGTAACCTGCCTAAATGACTATCACCCCGTAACGCTCATGGCTCACATCAACACCATCAACCACTCCAATTTGCATAGCACCCCAACAGATCCACAGATTACAGTATTTTTATTGCACTCCACACTGCCCTCTCCCACCCGGACACGAGGAACACCTATGTGAGAACGTTGTTCATGGACTACTACTACTACTCAGTATTCAACACCATAGTGCCCTGGGATGATGGTGTTGATGTACTGTAAGCCATGCCTAGCCTTTTGAAGCATTTCATGGTTACAAATGGGAGTGCTACGGGGCGATAGTAATTTAAATAGGTTACCTTGGTGTTCTTTGGCACAGGTACTATGGTGGTCTGCTGGAAACATGTAGGTGTTACAGACTGGGTCAGGGAGAGGTTGAAAATGACAGTAAAAACACTTGCCGGCTTGTCAGCGAATGCTCTGAGTACACGTCTTGGTAATCCGTAAATGTTCACAGCCTTGTGAAGGTCTTACTCACATTGGCTATGGAGAGTGTGATCACACAGTCATCTGGAACAGCTGGTGCTCTAATGCATGGTTCAGTGCTGCTTACCTTGAAGCAAGCATAGAAGGCATTTAGCTTGATTCACTTGGCAGCTCTCGGCTGTGTTTCTCTTTGTAACCAGTGGTAGTTTGCAAGTCCTGCCACATCTGATGAGCGTCAGAGCCGGCGTAGTAGAATTTAATCTTAGTCTTGTATTGATTATTTTCCTGTATAAAGGCTCGTCGGAGGTCGTAGCGGTATTTATTATAAGCCTCTGCATTAGTGTCTCACACCTTGAAAGCAGCAGCTCTAGATTTGAGTTCAGTGCGAATGTCACCTGTAAACCATGGCTTCTGGTTGGGATATGTATTTGTGAGGATGACATCGTGGATGTACTTACTGTATTAATGAAACCGGTGACTGATGTGGTAAACTCACTGGTACTCCCTGTTTGAGTTTTTTGTTTATGAGCAGGACTCATGAGGCTAGAGTTATGGTCAGATTTGCCAGATAGAGGGTAAAGTGATCGAGAGAGTGTCTCCTTTAGTTGCACAAGTGACATGCTTCTAGAAATAAGGTAAAACGGATTTAAGTCTGCCTGCATTAAAGTCCCCGGCCACTAGGAGCGTCGCTTCTGGATTAGCATTTTCTTGTTTGCTTATGACCTTATACAGCTGGTTGAGTGCAGTCTTAATGCCAGCACTGGTTTGTGGTCGTAAATAGACAGCTATGAAAAATATAGATGAAAACTCTCTTGGTAAATAGTTTGATCTACAGCTTATTATGAGGTAGTCTAACTCAGAACCTCGAGACTTCTTTAAAATGAGAGATTAGGCATCAGATGTTGTTAAAAACATATGCCTGTCATGCTTAGAGAAGATCTCATGTCAAGTGTTGTGGTCCACATGCATTGATCACATTTTTACTAATACAGTCAAAGTTTGTTCTAAAGCTGTATCCGTACCCATTGGATGCAGTGATCCCTGTGGCTATATACAGGAAAGCCAAGGTTCCAAAAGCTGGGCCTAATACAGTGTATAAGAGATTTAGTTGTGACTGTTATGTGGATAATGTAAAAAATATTTGTTGTTCTGATGTGATTAATAAGGAGCATCCAGACGCTGCACTTGATGAATTTATGAAATTGCCTCTTCCAATTATTGATAAACATGCACCTGTTAAGAGACTGACTGTTAGAACTGTTAAGGCTCCCTGGATTGATGAGGAATTGAAAAAATGGTATGTTTGAAAGAAATGGGGCAAATGGTGTGACTAATTAGTCTGGCTGTACATCTGATTGGCTGACTTACTGCAAATTGAGAAATGATGTGACTAAACTCAACAAAAAGAAGAATACTGTATTATATAACTGTATAATGAAGCCAAGATCAATTATTTAAAGTGTGGTTGAAAATAATAAATGATAAATGATAATAAATAATAAATAATTACGACCTAAAAGGCAAATTCAACACCATTTTTGAAGTGGGCAAACTTAGGCAAGAAATGCCAACAACAAACAGAGAGCCATCATATTCATGCATAAAAAAACAAATAATGAAAGAAAATCAATGTAAGTTTGAATTTTGTAAAGTTAGTGTGGGAGAGGTGGAAAAATGATCGATCAATAATGAGAAATCTCCTGGCATCGACAACTTATGCAGATGGAAAGCTGCTGAGAATGGTACTGTAGCTAACTCTATAGCCACTCCTATTTGTCATATCTTTAATCTGAGCCTAGAGGAAAGTGTTTGTCCTCAGGTCTGGAGGGAAGCCAAAGTTATTACGCTATCCAAGAATGGTAAATCGGCCTATACTGGTTCTAACAGCCGACCTATCAGCATTCTGCCAGCTCCTAGCAAGCTGTTGGAAAACAATGTGCTTGACCAGATACAGTGCTATTTCTCTGTATACAAATTAACAACAGACTTTCAGCATGCTTATAGAGAAGGGCACTCAACAGTTACTACACTGAAACAAATGACTAATGATTGGTTGAAAGAAATTGATAATAAGAAGATTGTGTAAGCTGTACAGTGAGATTTCAGTGCTGCCTTTGATATTATTGTCCATAACCTGTTGTTGAAAAAATGTACACGACCGGTTAAAAGTTTAAGAACAGCTACTCATTCAAGGGTTTTTCTTCATTTGTACTATTTTCTACATTGTAGAATAATAGTGAAGACATCATAACTATGAAATAACACATATGGAATCATGTAGTAACCAAACAAGTGTTAAACAAATGAAAATATAATTTATATTTGAGATTCTTCATATACCCACCCTTTGCGTCGATGACAGCTTTGCACACTCTTGGTATTCTCTCAACCAGCTTCACTGGTTGAATCTGTGTTTGAATCTGTGTTTGAAATTCACTGCTCGACTGGGAGATTTAACAGATCATTTTATGTGTGGGGTACAGAGATGAGGAAGTCATTCAAAAATCATGTTAACCACTATTATTGCACACAAGGTGAGTCCCATGCAACTTATTATGAGACTTAAGCACATGAGTACCCCTGAACTTATTTAGGCTTGCCGTAACAAAGGGTTTGAATACTTATTGACTCAAGACATTTCAGCTTTTTATTTTTAATTAATTTATAAACATTTGTAAAAACATAATTCAACTGACATGATAGGTTATTGTGGGCCAATTTTAAATGCAAGCTGTAACACAACACAATGTGGAAAAGTCAAGGGGTTGTGACTTTCTGAAGGCTCTGTATATTATCTACGTCCTTGTTCAGCTACGACTCCGAGAAACATGGGATATTACAGTTGATAGGACAGTCTCAAACGGGCCAGTTTGTTATCCAGCGATCGCATGTTCACCAATAGAACGGACGGTAGAGATGTATTCTTTACTCGCTGACGTCGTTTGGTCAGGGTGCCCGGACGTCAGCGTCTCTTACGCCTTCTCTTCCTGTTCCGAGTGTCGGGGATCAGGGCCTGGTCCGGGGTCAGCAGTATGTCCTGCCCTGTCAACTCATTGAAGTAGAAATCTTCATCCAAATTGAGGTTAGTGATCGCTGTTCTGAAGGTTAGTGATCGCTGTTCTGATGTCCAGAAGCTCTTTTCAGTCATAGGAAACAATGGCGTAAAAATGATGTACAAAAAAAACTTACATACAGCGCAAAAAACACAAAATAGCAGAATTGATCTGGAGATCGTAATCCGGCAGCTATACATTGCAGCACCATTTTTCCCATTCTTCTTATGAGTGGCAGCAGTGGCCCCAGCAGGAATCAAACCCGCAATCCACACATTGGACACCTATGCCGTATTGTACGTCCCATGGCCAGGTCTTGTACAGTACAGTAGCATCATACCACCAAACAGATCTTTAGTCACCACAGTAGCGATATACTCGCAGCATCCTCTTTCCCTCCACAGGATGATGTAGTACCATGGGCCATCCGGCCGTACGCTCGCTCTCCTCTGATTAATACTCTTGGGTCCTCCTCCACCCTCCGCCCGCTAGTGATCCACGATTGAGGAGCCCCATTACACACAGAGACCAAAATTGAATAAAATCATGAAAAATGGAGGAGCTTCTATCTCTAGGCTTCTGAGTTATGATGGCGGCAGATGGAGGCTTCAGAATCCCCTGCATGCCTCCTCCGGTGACAGGCTACATCCTAGCACTCTTCACTGATAATTACCTCACACAGCAATCACATCGTCACCATGGCAAGAAGGTAAACAGATGTTGATTGATAGGTCAGCAGGATATGATACACGCCCAACCCAGACAGCACTCTGATTCTTTGCTCACGGATTCTCCACTTGGCTTTCCCTTCCATCTCTTAGAATCTTTGATGTAATTTTCAGAGAAAATCTCACAGTTAGTGTGGGCCTCTCATTTACAATGTGAAACTGAGGGACTAATTGAGTTTCTATTTAATACGAGAAAAGTCAAATTATGTTCAAAGATAATCCTCTTTTATTTATCAACTGAATATTATCAAAATGTCCAATTGTGAATGTTAAATACATTATACTGTTATACTGTAGCAAAACACAAGATGCACAGAGGAAAGTGTGCAGCGTGTACTCCGTTTGAAACGGAGGAAAGGGGCACACTCAAAGTTTTCTTCTTGAACCTTCCATAAAGTTAAGGAGGGAAACAGTCCTTCAGTTTTTTTCTCCCCGAGAGAAGTAAAAGGAACGGGCACCAGGCCAGGAAGACATTCGTGCAGAGATGAGTTTCAACAGCTTGCCTTGATGACTAATGAAGAGGGCCTTCAAGGACTATTACCTAGCCCAATTAAAATACAAAGCAATATGTTGTTTTCCAAGAGAGGGTTTCAGCTTGCCTTATATTAACCCTTTGAGAGATCCCAGCCTCGCATTGGCACCAATACAATAAATAGCGATGAATACCTTTACATGATGCCTCTTACTTGTTCCTTAATCCTGGATAATGTGTTGTTTTCAAGCAGGGTTAAATGCTCAATGAAACACTAAGTGATTTTGTCAGCCGTCGAGTCTTCAATGACTGTCTAGATTAATCTGGAAAAGCTGGTAGGGATGTTCAGTCAGGTTTAAATAAAGTGCTAAATGTCTTATTTTGTTTGTTGTATTTTCTCCCCAATTTCGTGATATTCAATTGTGATCCAGTCTCATTGCTGTAACTCCCCAACGGGCTCGGGAGAGACGAAGGTTGAGTCATGTGTCCTCCGAAACATGACCCGCCAAAACAGGGATTCTTAAAACCCGCCCGCTTAACCCGGGAAGCCAGCCGCAGACAAATGTGTCGGAGACCACGCCTGCAGGCGCCCGGCCTGCCACAAGGAGTCGCTAGAGCGCGATGAGCCAAGTAAAGCCCTCCAGGCCGGCCAAACCCTCCCTTAACGACCTAACGACCAAACCCTCCCATAGCGATGCCTCAAGCACTGTAATGCAGTGCCTTAGACCGCTGCGCCACTCTGGAGGCAAATATTACATATTTTATACATCTGTGCAGTGCTTTCATTTCATTTTCCTTTCAAGGCCTTTTTTTGCAAATGTTGAACAAAAGCCAAGCGTATTTCTCCTCTTTACTCAACGGCCAGAAACTTACTGCTGCATCTAATGAGCGGGTATAAACATACAAAATAGAATTTAGGAAACGTATGTGGTGAAATAGGCCTACTGTATATGGGGGGGGGTGTATCAGCAGGACAGGCCTGAAGATTACACATCCAGCCCGGCACAACACGCAAGCCCACTACCCACAAATCTGCATGGCTGCACAGTCAGTGATGATGAGAAAAGTGGCTATTTGAAGATCTCGTTTTCAAAGCACAGTCAAAATGCATGTCTAGACTGGAGAGGATGCATTTTCCCACATATAGAGGAGAAAACATCTATCCCTAAAATAGATATCTGTGTCAAACATACACTCTACTTCATATTTTCAACAAGTAAACCATTATTCTGTTTTCAAGGCCACAGATCTGATTTCCTAGTTATTAAAGTCAGAATGTAAGAAAACACTTTGTGCTAGCAATCAGTCTCCAATGTCACTACGAAAGGTTTGTCTGTTTATTTATTTCAGTAACACTTTATTTTAAGGGTCCATTATAAAACATTTATAATGCATTTACAGTCTGAGCACCGTTTACAAACAGTCTGAGCACCATTTACAAACAGTCTGAGCACCGTTTACAAACAGTCTGAGCACCATTTACAAACAGTCTGAGCACCGTTTACAAACAGTCTGAGCACCGTTTACAAACAGTCTGAGCACCGTTTACAAACAGTCTGAGCACCGTTTACAAACAGTCTGAGCACCATTTACAAACAGTCTGAGCACCGTTTACAAACAGTCTGAGCACCATTAACAAACAGTCTGAGCACCGTTTACAAACAGTCTGAGCACCGTTTACAAACAGTCTGAGCACCATTTACAAACAGTCTGAGCACCATTTACAAACAGTCTGAGCACCGTTTACAAACAGTCTGAGCACCGTTTACAAACAGTCTGAGCACCGTTTACAAACAGTCTGAGCACCGTCATTACCTCCACATTGGTAAATGTTAGTAACCTAGGTATTCACAAATGTGTATATATACAGTACTGTATACAGTGGGGCAAAAAAGTATTTAGTCAGCCACCAATTGTGCATGTTCTCCCACTTAAAGGTACACACATACAGTGCCTTGCGAAAGTATTCGGCCCCCTTGAACTTTGCAACCTTTTGCCACATTTCAGGCTTCAAACATAAAGATATAAAACTGTATTTTTTTGTGAAGAATCAACAACAAGTGGGACACAATCATGAAGTGGAACGACATTTATTGGATATTTCAAACTTTTTTAACAAAGCAAAAACTGAAAAATTGGGCGTGCAAAATTATACAGTTTTATATCTTTATGTTTGAAGCCTGAAATATGGCAAAAGGTCGCAAAGTTCAAGGGGGCCGAATACTTTCGCAAGGCACTGTAGGTACACTTCAACTATGACAGACAAAATTAGAAAAAAAAAATCCTGAAAATCACATTGTAGGATTTTTTATGAATTTATTTGCAAATTATGGTGGAAAATAAGTATTTGGTCAATAACAAAAGTTTATCTCAATACTTTGTTATATACCCTTTGTTGGCAATGACAGAGGTCAAACGTTTTCTGTAAATCTTCACAAGGTTTTCACACACTGTTGCTGGTATTTTGGCCCATTCCTCCATGCAGATCTCCTCTAGAGCAGTGATGTTTTGGGGCTGTTGCTGGGCAACACGGACTTTCAACTCCCTCCAAAGATATTCTATGGGGTTGAGATCTGGAGACTGGCTAGGCCACTCCAGGACCTTGAAATGCTTCTTACAAAGCCACTCCTTCGTTGCCCGGGTGGTGTGTTTGGGATCATTGTCATGCTGAAAGACACAGCCACGTTTCATCTTCAATGCCCTTGCTGATGGAAGGAGGTTTTCACTCAAAATCTCACGATACATGGCCCCATTCATTCTTTCCTTTACACGGATCAGTCGTCCTGGTCCCATTGCAGAAAAACAGCCCCAAAGCATGATGTTTTCACCCCCATGCCAATGCTTCACAGTAGGTATGGTGTTCTTTGGATGCAACTCAGCATTCTTTGTCCTCCAAACACGACGAGATGAGTTTTTACCAAAAAGTTATATTTTGGTTTCATCTGATATTCTCCCAATCTTCTTCTGGATCATCCAAATGCTCTCTAGCAAACTTCAGACGGGCCTGGACATGTACTGGCTTAAGCAGCGGGACACGTCTGGCACTGCAGGATTTGAGTCCCTGGCGGCGTAGTGTGTTACTGATGGTAGGCTTTGGTCCCAGGTCTCTGCAGGTCATTCACTAGGTCCCCCCGTGTGGTTCTGGGATTTTTGCTCACTGTTCTTGTGATCATTTTGACCCCACAAGGTGAGATCTTGCATGGCGCCCCAGATCGAGGGAGATTATCAGTGGTCTTGTATGTCTTCCATTTCCTAATAATTGCTCCCACAGTTGATTTCTTCAAACCAAGCTGCTTACCTATTGCAGATTCAGTCTTCCCAGTCTGGTGCAGGTCTACAATTTTGTTTCTGGTGTCCTTTGACAGCTCTTTGGTCTTGACCATTGTGGAGTTTGGAGTGTGACTATTTGAGGTTGTGGACAGGTGTCTTTTATACTGATAACAAGTTCAAACAGGTGCCATTAATACAAGTAACGAGTGGAGGACAGAGGAGCCTCTTAAAGAAGTTACAGGTCTGTGAGAGCCAGAAATCTTGCTTGTTTGTAGGTGACCAAATACTTATTTTCCACCATAATTTGCAAATAAATTCATAAAAAATCCTACAATGTGATTTTCTGGAGTTTTTTTCTAATTTTGTCTGTCATAGTTGAAGTGTACCTATGATGAAAATTACAGGCCTCTCTCATTTTTTTAAGTGGGAGAACTTGCACAATTGGTGGCTGACTAAATACTTTTTTGACCCACTGTATATGCCATTAAATATTCTGTGTTGTGTGCTTCTACTTTTACCAGGTACTGCTGGAATCTCTGCCCATGTTGAAATTACACTGGTCATTCAAAACATTTCTAAAGTATTTATAAAGCATAAATATTGCTCACTTTAGATTAGGGGCTGCAAAAATACTTTACCAAAGATAGTAAATAGTTTATAAATGTGGGAGAAATTATTAAGAAATGGTTAACACACTTTTTAAATCCCTTATAAATGTTTTTTTACGGACCCTTAAAATAAAGTGTTACCGTAATGTTTTCTGTCTGTTTCTGGGTCCGTCTGTTCCTTGCTGACTTCCATTCTCTCTGCAGTCCACAGTCGTATTATTCAACAAAAATGTAAATTTCCTCACTTCTCGCCCGGTGACTGCGGGGCGACACTTTATCAAAACCAGCATCTAGCCAGCTTGTCTGAATGCTTTAGTGACTCACGGCACATCATAAATATGGCGGCGCATTAAGATGGACACAATGGGGTTTGAGAAACTGAAATAAATGGAAGAATGTGACTCAAGCATACCCACCTATCAGTACACAGACACACACCCACCTATCAGTACACAGACACACACCCACCTATCAGTACACAGACACACACCCACCTATCAGTACACAGACACACACCCACCTATCAGTACACAGACACACACCCACCTATCAGTACACAGACACACACCCACCTATCAGTACACAGACACACACCCACCTATCAGTACACAGACACACACCCACCTATCAGTACACAGACACACACCCACCTATCAGTACACAGACACACACCCACCTATCAGTACACAGACACACACCCACCTATCAGTACACAGACACACACCCACCTATCAGTACACAGACACACACCCACCTATCAGTACACAGACACACACCCACCTATCAGTACACAGACACACACCCACCTATCAGTACACAGACACACACCCACCTATCAGTACACAGACACACACCCACCTATCAGCACACAGACACACACCCACCTATCAGCACACAGACACACACCCACCTATCAGTACACAGACACACACCCACCTATCAGTACACAGACACACACCCACCTATCAGTACACAGACACACACCCACCTATCAGTACACAGACACACACCCACCTATCAGTACACAGACACACACCCACCTATCAGTACACAGACACACACCCACCTATCAGCATATAAAGTGAGCATGATATTTGCAATATATTTTACTCCCAGGTAATATTTCCAATGCAAACGATTGAGTTACATAATAGGGAATAACTTATGCCAGTGTGTTCCTTTAATTGGCAAAATGGCTAACTACAAGACACAAGCACCTGCACCACAGGCAGATGTAGAGTAGTCCACTGATCAGTCCATTGGGGTCCCCTGAAGCACATGATCATTTGGAAAATATACCACTTGACAATGACATACTTGGCACCACATCTAGTGGAAATGCTGTACTCTTCACAATTTATTCTCTCTCCATTTATGTCAACTTTAAAATAAAATCACTCCTATATATACTGAGTATATCATGTAGAATTATAATGAATATGCTTTTTAAAACGGATTGAACCAACTTTGTTTTCGTGTTGTACGGATATTTGTGGTGTGGTTATCAAATCAGCACTTTTAGGCTTCTAACCTCAACTGCACACCGCTCTTACCAGGTTTTTTTTTTTAAAAATCTGTACTGTTCTGTCTTTCACTTATTATCTTGAGCGTGAATAAATAAATACAAAGTAAAATAAATAATATATAACCTGTTCCCAAAACTAAATGAAACATATCTGATGAGTCTGTTATTCAGTCACTAGTCAATGACTTTACACTGGACCACAGAGGGTCTTGGTCCTGCTGTCCTGGGTACCTGTCCTGCTTCTGACAATGCCAGCTGAGGCCTCTGGGTAGCCAACACCAGAGGCAATCAATCAGTCTCTGTGAGACCTAGCGGAACTCACAGGAGGGAGGGAGGGAAGGGGGAGGGTGCTTAGAAGAATGAAGGAAATGGAAAAGGAGAGAAAAGATTTAACGAGGGAGAATGAGACTGAAAGTAGGCTAATGGACAAAGAAAAACAAGACGTTAGAAAAACTGCATGCTACCTTCAAGAAATTCTTAAATGGAACACTGACCAGACTGCTATGGTAACATCCTAGTCATACTAATCATACCTTCGTCTGGAAAATGCTCAAACTGAACCTGCAAAATCCTCTATTCTGTCCAGATGCCTCTGTATGTAGTTACAATTGTTGTATTCTCATGATCATAAGAACAGAAGGTGCACAGAGTCATGTTCATGACTAAATCAGAAATTCAGATGTCAACTAGATCTGAAAGGAAGCGATGGAATCCTGAGCCAAAATGTAAAGTGTAGTGAGTCAGTAGTACTTCTGCTGTCTCTTGGTGTCTTAACAATGAATTATTTTATTTCTTAATTTAATGTAATATTATCCTGTGTTGTTTTTGTCTATAACTGTTCTTTACTCTGTCATGTATTGTATGTTTTGTGAATATAATGAATCGAAATTCTAAAGCGATTGTTTATGTGATAGTGAGTCTCCCTATTTCCCCCCCCCCTCAAACATTTCATTGTCCAAATGTGTTGGTAGGCTACAGTACATAACGGACCGACCTGTTCACTATCTTCAGATGATATTGCTGAGTCTCAGTAAACCATGCATCCTGTTATACCGACTCAGTAAAATTACCCTACGATATTTTAATACGAGCACTTGCCGTGACTGAAGTGAACTTGATAAAAAAAAGGGACCCCCCCCCCCCCTCTTAGAAACCCCTGTCAAGTGGACCACTCGTTTAAATGTTCTCTATGCTTGTGTACTGTTAATATAGTCAGTAGGAATTCTTCCTGCATCTTTCCCAACCCGCTTGCCTACAGTCCCAGCAATACATGAAGGGTTGTAAATCTAGGAGGATTTGTATTCAAATACCATACTAGCCAGATCAAATCAAACATAATTGGTTGAATGCATTATGTTGATTAATCTACTCTTCCGACTATAATAAGGAGCAGCCTGACATCTATTTTTCCTTTTAAGATCTTGACAAATGACATGAGAAATGAGAGTAGACTGTCTCTGCTCATTCCCCCTCCTGATACAAGCTTTTAGTGGGGAACAATCATGGCTGCATACAAATGTATTTACTAATAAAATGTTTTTTAAAAAGTCATATTTTCATTGGTGCTAATCATCGTGAGTTCCTCGAGGCAGCCATTGCATGTTGGATAATGCCGTAATTGCTGAACAATTTTGAGGGAATTCTGTGCTCGAATGTTTAATTTAAGAGCCCCTGACATTATAACAGGTGAGATCTCCAACTTTCAAGTACTTTCCAGCAAATAAACCTGACAAAACAAAGCAAAGAGCTGGAGGAGCACGGGAGAATATCATGCATAATGGGTGTACAGTGATGCTTGTTCGTTGGGGACGCCGGAGAAAATAGAGCTCTGAACCAATCTACGGGTCAGATTATCAAAGCTCTCCTGTTTGGTCCATTCTGAAGATTGACAGAAAATGATCATCCCAGACGTGTCCCAAATTATACTTTATTTATTAGGCACTACTTTAGACCAGGGCCCATAGGGCTGTAGTGCACTACTTTAGACCAGGGCCCATATGGCTGTAGTGCACTACTTTAGACCAGGACCCATAGGGCTGTAGTGCACTATTTTAGTGCTTATTAAAGGAATATGGTGCCATTTGGAAGCAGCCCCACACATTGCAGTTCTCAAACGGTTCATTTTGTTACATTCACTTGTGTTCATCAGAGGTAATAACAGTATCAGCTATTTATAGAATATAATTATGTCTCCTATATGAAACTGATAATAACATTAAACAATCTATGTATAACACAGTACCTAACAGTGTGCACACAGAGAGACATTACCGTTTGGATTGGCCAGAGCTTTCACATCACTACAGACATCTGCCTGTGATGTGGTCTGTAGCTGTTGGTCAGGCCTCACAGCTCACTGGGCTGCCATCCTGCCCTGAGGCCCATGTCACCCATCTCCCTGCCAGCTGTTGGGGGTTGGGCCCTGGTCCCTGCCCCATGTTGGAGGGCACAGGGCCAGTGGGAACTGGATGGTGAGGGACTGTGGGCCTGACACGGACAGCACCGAGACAGACACATGACAGGGACAGTACCAAGACAGACACATGACAAGGACAGTACCAAGACAGACACATGACAGGGACAGTACCAACACAGACACATGACAGGGACAGTACCAAGACAGATACATGACAAGGACAGTACCAAGACAGACACATGACAGGGACAGTACCAAGACAGACACATGACAGGGACAGTACCAAGACAGACACATGACAGGGACAGTACCAAGACAGACACATGACAGAGACAGTACCAAGACAGACAAAGAAGGGCACCTTGTGGTGGATGATGGGTAAAAATAGAAAAAAGCAGACATTAAATATCCCTTTGAGCATGGTGAAGTTATTAATTACACTGGATGGTGTATCAATACACCCAGTTACTACAAAGATCCTAACGCAGATGCCGGATAGCGGAAACCGCTCAGGGATTTCACCATGGGGCCAATTGTGACTTTAAAACAATTACAGAGTTTAATGGCTGTGATAGGAGATAACTGAGGATGGATCAACAACATTGTAGTAACTCCACAATACTAACCTAAATGACAGAGTGAAAAGAAGGAACCCTGTACAAAATAAAAAATATTGCAAATCATGCATCCTGTTTGCAACAAGGTTCTCAAATAAAACTTTTAAAAATGTGGCAAAGAAATTAACTTTATGTCCTGATTACAAAGGGAAATCCAATACAACACATCACTGAGTACCACTCTTCATATTTTCAAGCATGGTGGTGGCTGCATCATGTTATGGGTATGCTTGTCATCAGCAAGGACTAGGGGGTTATATTTTTTTATAAAAAGAAACGGAATAGAGGTAAGCATAGGAAAAATCCTAGAGGAAAACCTAGTTCAGTCTGCTTTCCAACAGACAATAAGACAATAACCTAAAACACAAGGCCAAATATAACCTGGAGTTGACAGCTGTATTCACATCCAAAGCTAATTCTAACATGTATTGACTCAAGGGTGTGAAAATGTACAGTACCAGTCAAACACTGGAATGGTAGATTGGCAGAAGATGAATGTGCAGGTAGGTAGATAGATGGGCTGTTTACAGATGGGCTCTCATGAGGATCGCCACAGGAAAGGAAGTTACCTCTGCTGCAGAGGATAAGTTCATTAGAGTTACCAGCCTCAGAAATTGCAGCCCAAATAAATGCTTCACAGAGTTCAAGTAACAGACACATCTCAACATTAATTGTTCACAAGAGACTGCATGATTCAGGCCTTGATGGTTGAATTGCTGCAAAGAAACCACTACTAAAGGACACCAATAATAAGAAGAGACTTGCTTGGGACAAGAAACACGAGCAATGGACATTAGACCGGTGGAAATCTGTCCTGTGGGCTGACGAGTCCAAATGTGAGATGTTTGGTTCCAACCACTGTCTTTGTGAGATGCAGAGTAGGTGAACATATGATCTCTGCAGGTGTGGTTCCCACCGTGAAGCATGGAGGAGGAGGAGGAGATGTGATGGTGTGGGGGTGCTTTGTTGCTGACACGGTCTGTGATTTATTTAGAATTCAAGGCACACTTAACCAGCATGGCTACCACAGCATTCTGCAGCGATACGCCATCCCACCTGGTTTGACTTAGTGGGACAATCATTTGTTTTTAACAGTACAATGACGCAACACATCTCCATGCTGTGTAAGGGCTATTTGACCAAGAAGGAGAGTGATGGAGTGCTGCATCAGATGACCTGGCCTCCACAATCACCCACCTCAACCCAATTGAGATGGTTTGGGATGAGTTGGACCACAGAGTGAAGGACAAGCAGCCAACAAGTGATCAACATATGTGGTAAATCCTTCAAGACTGTTGGAAAAGCATTCCGGGTGAAGCGAGTTGAGAGAATACCAAGAGTGTGTAAAGCTGTCATCAAGGCAAAGGATGGCTACTTTGAACAATCCAAAATATATTTAGATTTTTGTAACACTTTTTTGGTTACTACATGTTTCCATATGTGTTATTTCATAGTTGATGTCTTCACTGTTATTCTACACTGTAGAACATAGTAAAAAATTAAGAAAAAACCCTTGAATGAGAAGCTGTGTTCAAACTTTTGACTGATACTGTATGTTAATTACATATTTATGTCATTTTAAAATAATTTTGCAAAAATGCCTAAAAACATGTTTTCACTTTGTCATTATGGGGTATTGTGTGTAGATGGGGGAGAAACATTTCACTTTGTCATTGTGGGGTATTGTGTGTAGATGGGGGAGAAACATTTCACTTTGTCATTGTGGGGTATTGTGTGTAGATGGGGGAGAAACATTTCACTTTGTCATTGTGGGGTATTGTGTGTAGATGGGGGAGAAACATTTCACTTTGTCATTGTGGGGTATTGTGTGTAGATGGGGGAGAAACATTTCACTTTGTCATTGTGGGGTATTGTGTGTAGATGGGGGAGAAACATTTCACTTTGTCATTGTGGGGTATTGTGTGTAGATGGGGGAGAAACATTTCACTTTGTCATTATGGGGTATTGTGTGTAGATGGGGGAGAAACATTTCACTTTGTCATTGTGGGGTATTGTGTGTAGATGGGGGAGAAACATTTCACTTTGTCATTGTGGGGTATTGTGTGTAGATGGGGGAGAAACATTTAACTTTGTCATTGTGGGGTATTGTGTGTAGATGGGGGAGAAACATTTCACTTTGTCATTGTGGGGTATTGTGTGTAGATGGGGGAGAAACATTTCACTTTGTCATTGTGGGGTATTGTGTGTAGATGGGGGAGAAACATTTCACTTTGTCATTATGGGGTATTGTGTGTAGATGGGGGAGAAACATTTCACTTTGTCATTATAGGGTATTGTGTGTAGATGGGGGAGATAAATTTTTTTTTTTTTTAAGTATTTAATCATTTTTTAATTCAGGCTGTAAAACAACAACATGTGGAAGAAGTCAATGGGTATGAATACTTTCTGAAGGCACCGTACATCTTAGGATGGGTGAGGTTGATATAGACCTGACTATAGGCACCTACTGAAATTAACTGACAGCAACACTAGATCTAGACGTGTGTTTTGATATGACTGTGTTCCTAAACTTACTATCTGTCCTTGTGATGCATCCAGTTTGATCACAACAAAGGAAAAAGGATAAGGAGACATGGAGATAAAGACAGAGATAACATGGAGATAAAGACAGAGATAACACGGAGATAGAGACAGAGATAACATGGAGATAAAGACAGAGATAACGTGGAGATAAAGACAGAGATAACATGGAGATAAAGACAGAGATAACATGGAGATAAAGACAGAGATAACATGGAGATAAAGACAGAGATAACATGGAGATAAAGACAGAGATAACGTGGAGATAAAGACAGAGATAACGTGGAGATAAAGACAGAGATAACATGGAGATAAAGACAGAGATAACACGGAGATAAAGACAGAGATAACACGGAGATAAAGACAGAGATAACGTGGAGATAAAGACAGAGATAACATGGAGATAAAGACAGAGATAACACGGAGATAAAGACAGAGATAACACGGAGATAAAGACAGAGATAACATGGAGATAAAGACAGAGATAACACGGAGATAAAGACAGAGATAACATGGAGATAAAGACAGAGATAACATGGAGATAAAGACAGAGATAACGTGGAGATAAAGACAGAGATAACACGGAGATAAAGACAGAGATAACACGGAGATAAAGACAGAGATAACGTGGAGATAAAGACAGAGATAACATGGAGATAAAGACAGAGATAACACGGAGATAAAGACAGCGATAACACGGAGATAAAGACAGAGATAACATGGAGATAAAGACAGAGATAACGTGGAGATAAAGACAGAGATTACATGGAGATAAAGACAGAGATAACGTGGAGATAAAGACAGAGATAACGTGGAGATAAAGACAGAGATAACGTGGAGATAAAGACAGAGATAACATGGAGATAAAGACAGAGATAACACGGAGATAAAGACAGAGATAACACGGAGATATAGACAGAGATAACATGGAGATAAAGACAGAGATAACATGGAGATAAAGACAGAGATAACGTGGAGATAAAGACAGAGATAACGTAGAGATAAAGACAGAGATAACACGGAGATAAAGACAGAGATAACATGGAGATAAAGACAGAGATAACATGGAGATAAAGACAGAGATAACATGGAGATAAAGACAGAGATAACGTGGAGATAAAGACAGAGATAACATGGAGATAAAGACAGAGATAACACAGAGATAAAGACAGAGATAACATGGAGATAAAGACAGAGATAACTAGGAGATAAAGACAGAGATAACGTGGAGATAAAGACAGAGATAACATGGAGATAAAGACAGAGATTACATAGAGATCAAGACAGTGAAAGAGTGAAACCTCTTAGGCCATCTAAGTACTGTACACTGCACTTACCCAGCACTAATGAGCCTGAAGAGAGCTTAGTGGAGGAACCTTTCAAAATTAAAGTAGTCGCTCCTCCACTTAAAACAGCTATGAAATCATTCACGTATGAAATAATAAGCTACGAAGCACAACATTGAAAATAAAATACTCTTGTGTTCACCACAGATGAAAACACACATTCACATGCAGACAGTGATGACCCGCTTGCTTGTTATCGCTGGGCTTCAGTGTGTCTTGCAGTGGGAAGATGTCTCCCTTAGCAGTCGTAGTGGGGAAGGCAAGGGGGCTCTAGAGCTGCTCTCCTG
This sequence comes from Oncorhynchus clarkii lewisi, assembly GCF_045791955.1. Taxonomy (NCBI): domain Eukaryota; kingdom Metazoa; phylum Chordata; class Actinopteri; order Salmoniformes; family Salmonidae; genus Oncorhynchus; species Oncorhynchus clarkii. Next base: position 10,627,735 of record NC_092152.1, read on the forward strand.
GCTGTGGTACTCCATTAGTAAGACGCACAGCCAGAGCAGAGCCAGCAACAACCGTCCCTGAGTGAGTGGCTCCCAGAAAGCAGGGACTGATTGTGGGAAGACTGGCTTCGTCAGGGTTTTACAACGCTCACCTCGTTGACTGGGAGCTATCTCCCTGATGGCTTGGAGGGACTCAAACTGACAAACAATAAGACTACTCTGATTCTAGGTCTATAGATCACACCATAGCCTTTAGATAAGATATTTGGTCTGGTCTGGCTTTGTAGCTGCAGCAAACAAGTGTGGAAAATCTGGTTTGGCATTCCAGAAAAGCCCTCATTGTCACCTTTCGTCCTCCTTCCACCCACTTCCTCCTCCTTATCGCCACCACTGAGACCCCGGCGTGCGTGGCCAATCACAGTGAAGACGGGCTGCAGGGTGGAGATAAGAAGCTAAGCATTGGAGTTTGTTTGTTTACTTCATGGGTGCTTTGTCTCCATGTTTTGGAGGGAAACACCAGCTGTGTCTGCTGTCTGCCAGCCATCTTGGAGTGGCTGCCCACTCCTAGATGTCATGTCCAGCATTGGACTGTGACTGGTCCAGTGAGAGTCCCTCCAGAACGGATGTCATGCAGAGATATTTGTCGCAGGAATGAGTCACAGGGTGTTAATAGCCACTCATTATACACTGAGTGTACAAAACATTAAGAACACCTTCCTAATATTGAGTTGCACCCCCCCCCCCCCCTTTTTCCCCCAGAACCGCCTGAATTCGTCGGGGCATGGACTCCACAAGGTGTCAAAAACGTTCCACAGGCATGCTGGCCTATGTTGACTCCAATGCTTCCCACAGTTGTGTCAAGTTGGCTGAATGTCCTTTGAGTGGTGGACCATTCTTGATACACACAGGAAACTGTTGTGTGGAAAAACACAGCAGCGTTGCAGTTCTTGACACACTTAAACCGGTGCGCCTGCCTGGCACCTACTACCATACCCCATTCATTCACCCTCTGAATGGCACACATACACAATCCATGTCTCAAGGCTTAAAAATCATTTAACCTGTCTCCTTTCTACACTGATTGAAGTGGATTTAACAAGTGACATCAATAAGGGACCATAGCATTCACCTGGATTCACCTGGTCAGTATTCTGGTACGTCATGGAAAGAGCAGCTGGTTCTAATGTTTTGTCCACTCAGTGTAAATGGCGGTCATTTGAATAGAGTCTGATATCTCAGTGATAATGGCATCGACTGAAATGGCTGCCCCGCAGTTGAAACATTGGAACACAGAAATGCAGGACATTGTAGAAACACTAAGTTTATCATTAGAATCATTCTCATCGTTTAAAAAACAAAAATGGAAACATAAATGAGTTTTAGTCATTAAAGTATTGAATTGCTGATTATAGTTTAATAACAGAGGTCATTAGAGAACATTAGCATAACTCTTATGTACAGTGACTGTCTGAGCAACGTAGCAGTAATAATAGTTAATTATATGTTTATTACGTGTAATTGTTACCCATGTCCTGTTCCTGTTTTGTATCTATAGTGTACTACACTGTGTGTGGAGTATGTTTACATTGTTTTGTTCATTGTTGTCAGCACCATTTCACCAGGTCAAATCACCGGCACATGTAAATGTACTTTGGGAATAAAGGTTTCTGATTGGCACATTACCATACTTTCTACAGTGTTTTAACTCTCCGTGCATGTTGTTTTCCTAGGACAAAGAGGGATTGACCTTGAGAGTGAAGTGGGATGAATACAATCTGTGTCTCAGAGCCAAGAAGATAGGAGTGGACCAGGTGTAGTAACAGTGGTGGAACAGTCCTCAGTATAACATATGGCACACAGAGAACACTTTGATTACCTGGGGCATGATCTGGGAAAGAACTGAAACAGCAGTACACTGTAAATCTCATATGTATGACACCTTCTTTGTAATGTGCTCACTAACATCAAATAAACACACACACACACACACACACACACACACACACACACGCAAAATACAGTCTCACTACAAGAAGTGAAAGGTTCAGTCTATTGACAATCTATTTTGTTCTCCATTTGTACTAACATCCAGAGATGAGTTTCTTGTTTAGTAAATAAACATGTTCAATGAATCGGATGTCTTCCTCTTTAGATGTTACTGACAGATACAATATATCTCCTCTTTAGATGTTACTGACAGATACAATATATCTCCTCTTTAGACGTTACTGACAGATACAATATATCTCCTCTTTAGATGTTACTGACAGATACAATATATCTCCTCTTGAGATGTTACAGATACAATATATCTCCTCTTTAGATGTTACAGATACAATATATATCCTCTTTAGATGTTACAGATACAATATATCTCCTCTTTAGATGTTACAGATACAATATATCTCCTCTTTAGATGTTACTGGCAGATACAGTATATCTCCTCTTTAGATGTTACAGATACAATATATCTCCTCTTTAGATGTTACAGATACAATATATCTCCTCTTTAGATGTTAATGACAGATACAATATATCTCCTCTTTAGATGTTACCAACAGATACAATATATCTCCTCTTTAGATGTTACAGATACAATATATCTCCTCTTTAGATGTTACTGACAGATACAATATATCTCATCTTTAGATGTTACAGATACAATATATCTCCTCTTTAGATGTTACTGACAGCTACAATATATCTCCTCTTTAGATGTTACTGACAGCTACAATATATCCCCTCTTGAGATGTTACTGACAGATACAATATATCTCCTCTTTAGATGTTACAGATACAATATATCTCCTCTTTAGATGTTACAGATACAATATATATCCTCTTTAGATGTTACAGATACAATATATCTCCTCTTTAGATGTTACTGACAGCTACAATATATCTCCTCTTTAGATGTTACTGACAGCTACAATATATCTCCTCTTGAGATGTTACTGACAGATACAATATATCTCCTCTTTAGATGTTACAGATACAATATATCTCCTCTTTAGATGTTACAGATACAATATATATCCTCTTGAGATGTTACTGACAGATACAATATATCTCCTCTTTAGATGTTACAGATACAATATATCTCCTCTTTAGATGTTACTGATACAATATATCTCCTCTTTAGATGTTACAGATACAATATATCTCCTCTTTAGATGTTACAGATACAATATATCTCCTCTTTAGATGTTACAGATACAATATATCTCCTCTTGAGATGTTACTGACAGATACAATATATCTCCTCTTGAGATGTTACTGACAGATACAATATATCTCCTCTTGAGATGTTACTGACAGATACAATATATCTCCTCTTTAGATGTTACTGACAGATACAATATATCTCCTCTTTAGATGTTACAGACAGATACAATATATCTCCTCTTTAGATGTTACTGACAGCTACAATATATCTCCTCTTTAGATGTTACAGATACAATATATCTCCTCTTTAGATGTTACAGACAGATACAATATATCTCCTCTTTAGATGTTACTGACAGCTACAATATATCTCCTCTTTAGATGTTACAGATACAATATATCTCCTCTTTAGATGTTACAGATACAATATATCTCCTCTTTAGATGTTACAGATACAATATATCTCCTCTTTAGATGTTACTGACAGCTACAATATATCTCCTCTTTAGATGTTACTGACAGCTACAATATATCTCCTCTTTAGATGTTACTGACAGCTACAATATATCTCCTCTTTAGATGTTAATGACAGATACAATATATCTCCTCTTTAGATGTTACAGATACAATATATCTCCTCTTTAGATGTTAATGACAGATACAATATATCTTCTCACAAATAACTAAACAAATCAAACTGAAAAAGAAGAACACACAACTTACTCTCTTACAGATGTAGGATCTTAATTTGAGCCAGTTTGCTGCAGCAGGAAAATAATCCTGCAGCGACAGGAAATGTGCATTTTAAGTGGATTATAATTAATGGACATGTTTGTAGGGTTTGATACATTTTTCTGAAAATTACAATTAAAAATAAGTCTGAAATTACAAAGCGGAAATGACAAACTTCTAAAGCCCTTTTAAACCTCAACAACACTAACTGTAATGCATTGCAAAAAATATATCCTGCAACAGGGGGATCAAATTAAGATACTACATCTGTACACTACTGTCCCATATGTTCTTTATTTACCACGAGTTCATCAACGCATCAAGTCATCCAAATCTCTGACTCGTTCTGTTGTGTTTTCCAATCAATTCCATTTTGTTGTTGCTGTAATTGCTACATTAAAATGTTAACTGTTTCCAATATTCTGCTCCAGCAGGAGCTGTGTTGTGTTGGAGAGACAGAGGGAAGAGAAATACAGGGGGAACAGCGAGACAGAGGGAAGAGAGAGAGAGAACAAAGCGAGAGAGAAGGTCAGAGAGAAAGAGGGAACAGAGATTCAGAGAGAACAGAGAGAGAGAGAACAGAGAGAGAGAATGACAGAGAGAGAGAAGGACAAAGAGAGAAGGACAGAGAGAGAGAGGGGACAGAGATACAGAGGGAACAGAGATACAGAGTGAACAGAGATACAGAGGGAACAGAGATACAGAGAGAACAGAGATACAGAGAGAACAGAGATACAGAGAGAACAGAGATACAGAGGGAACAGAGATACAGAGAGAACAGAGATACAGAGGGAACAGAGATACAGAGGGAACAGATATACAGAGGGAACAGAGAGAACAGGAAACAAAGGGAACAGAGGGAACAGAGTGAACTCTGCAGGGCAGACTGAGGCAGTAGAGGCTTCAGTCTAGGAACTGTCATTAACAAGTATGAGCCTTACAAGCCCCATATGGAGTGACTTACCACCTTAACCACTCTCTGCATCCCAGATGGTACCCTATTCCCTATTTAGTGCACTACTTTTGACAAGGGCTTTTTGGCACATAGCGAGTGTTTGCAGAGTGATGACACATCAACCATACTCCACTAGGATACAGTATAAAAGGGAATTTGAGTTTCAATAGAAACAGTTTAACACCAGAGAGGCCTGTGATGAGAATTCAGGATTCCAGGTGTAACTATAGAGTGATATCATTTCATATTTGTATGCAGTAGACAGCCATCCCACCTGTCCAATAAAAACATCTTAAATAACCAGTCTGGAAATCTTTAAAGATTTGTTTACATAACCTAACAGAGTCTTTAGGATGGAAGGAAGAGCAATGCACCAATATCGCCATGATGATCGGGGAAACACCTAACTCAGTGAATAAAGAGAGCGGGATTCTCAGCTGTTGGAGGTAATAATGAAATCCACTTGACCTTTAAATTGTTTGGTCCATCGAAGCAGTAAATGCAAAGCCTTTTTCGCTCCACCATCAGCCTCCAGAGTGATAGGCTGATTAAAGAAGACATCAAGCCAGAACACAGAGCACTGCTAGTGCTGCCTGCCTGCATCCTACAGTAGACTACAGTATAGTGCTGCCTGCCTGCATCCTACAGTAGACTACAGTATAGTTCTGCCTGCCTGCATCCTACAGTAGACTACAGTATAGTGCTGCCTGTCTGCATCATACAGTAAACTACAGTATAGTGCTGCCTGCCTGCATCCTACAGTAAACTACATTATAGTTCTGCCTGCCTCCTCCTTCAGTAAACTACAGTATAGTTATGCCTGCCTGCATCCTACAGTAAACTACAGTATAGTTCTGCCTGCCTGCATCCTACAGTAGACTACAGTATAGTTCTGCCTGCCTGCATCCTACAGTAAACTACATTATAGTTCTGCCTGCCTGCATCCTACAGTAAACTACAGTATAGTTCTGCCTGCCTCCTCCTTCAGTAAACTACAGTATAGTTCTGCCTGCCTGAATCCTACAGTAAACTACAGTATAGTGCTGCCTGCCTCCTCCTTCAGTAAACTACAGTATAGTTATGCCTGCCTGCATCCTACAGTAAACTACAATATAGTTCTGCCTGCCTGCATCCTACAGTAGACTACATTATAGTTGTGCCTGCCTGCATCCTACAGTAAACTACAGTATAGTGCTGCCTGCCTGCACCCTACAGTAAACTACAGTATAGTTCTGCCTGCCTGCATCCTACAGTAAACTACAGTATAGTTCTGCCTGCCTGCATCCTACAGTAAACTACAGTATAGTTCTGCCTGCCTGCATCCTAGAGTAAACTACAGTATAGTTCTGCCTGCCTCCTCCTTCAGTAAACTACAGTATAGTTCTGCCTGCCTGCATCCTACAGTAAACTACAGTATAGTTCTGCCTGCCTCCTCCTTCAGTAAACTACAGTATAGTGCTGCCTGCCTGCACCCTACAGTAAACTACAGTATAGTTCTGCCTGCCTGCATCCTACAGTAAACTACAGTATAGTTCTGCCTGCCTCCTCCTTCAGTAAACTACAGTATAGTTCTGCCTGCCTGCATCCTACAGTAAACTACAGTATAGTGCTGCCTGCCTCCTCCTTCAGTAAACTACAGTATACTTCTGCCTGCCTCCTCCTTCAGTAAGCTACAGTATAGTTATGCCTGCCTGCATCCTACAGTAAACTACAGTATAGTTCTGCCTGCCTCCTCCTTCAGTAAACTACAGTATACTTCTGCCTGCCTCCTCCTTCAGTAAGCTACAGTATAGTTATGCCTGCCTGCATCCTACATTAGACTACAGTATAGTTCTGACTGCCTGCATCCAACAGTAGACTACAGTATAGTTCTGACTGCCTGCATCCTACAGTAGACTACAGTATAGTGCTGCCTGCCTGCCTCCTAGAGTAGACTACAGTATAGTGCTGCCTGCCTGCCTCCTAGAGTAGACTACAGTATAGTGCTGCCTGCCTGCTACAGTAGACTACAGTATAGTGTTGCCTATCTCCTACAGTAGACTACAGTATAGTGCTGCCTGCCTGCTACAGTAGACTACAGTATAGTGCTGCCTGCCTGCCTGCTACAGTAGACTACAGTATAGTGCTGCCTGCCTGCTACAGTAGACTACAGTATAGTGCTGCCTGCCTGCTACAGTAGACTACAGTATAGTGTTGCCTGTCTCCTACAGTAAGCTACAGTATAGTGCTGCCTGCCTGCCTCCTAGAGTAGACTACATTATAGTGCTGCCTGCCTGCATCCTACAGTAAGCTACAGTATAGTTCTGCCTGCCTCCTACAGTAAGATACAGTATAGTGCTGCCTGCCTCCTAGAGTAGACTACAGTATAGTGCTGCCTGCCTGCTACAGTAGACTACAGTATAGTGTTGCCTGTCTCCTACAGTAAGCTACAGTATAGTGCTGCCTGCCTGCCTCCTAGAGTAGACTACATTATAGTGCTGCCTGCCTGCATCCTACAGTAAGCTACAGTATAGTTCTGCCTGCCTCCTACAGTAAGATACAGTATAGTGCTGCCTGCCTGCTACAGTAGACTACAGTATAGTGTTGCCTGTCTCCTACAGTAAGCTACAGTATAGTTCTGCCTGCCTCCTACAGTAAGATACAGTATAGTGCTGCCTGCCTCCTAGAGTAGACTACAGTATAGTGCTGCCTGCCTGCTACAGTAGACTACAGTATAGTGTTGCCTGTCTCCTACAGTAAGATACAGTATAGTGCTGCCTGCCTCCTACAGTAAGCTACAGTATAGTTCTGCCTGCCTCCTAGAGTAGACTACAGTATAGTGCTGTAGTGTATAGTAGTATATAGTAGTATATAGTAGTGTATAGTAGTATATAGTAGTGTATAGTAGTATATAGTAGTATATAGTAGTATATAGTAGTATATAGTAGTGTATAGTAGTATTGTAACGGTTTTCTTGTTGAGAAGGAGAGTCGGACCAAAATGCAGCGTGTGGTTTACGATCCATGTTTATTAATAATACGAAACACGAATCTCCAATACAATACTACAAAACAAAAACGTAACGAAAACCTAAACAGCCTATCTGGTGAAAAACACATAGACAGGAACAATCACCCACGACAAACTCAAAGAATATGGCTGCCTAAATATGGTTCCCAATCAGAGACAACGATAAACACCTGCCTCTGATTGAGAACCACTTCAGACAGCCATAGACTTAGCTAGAACACCCCACTAGCTACAATCCCCATAAATACACACCACATACAAAAACCCATGCCACACCCTGGCCTGACCAAATAAATAAAGATAAACACAAAATACTTTGACCAGGGTGTGACAGAACCCCCCCCCTAAGGTGCGGACTCCCGAACGCACCTCAAAACAATAGGGAGGGTCCGGGTGGGCGTCTGTCCATGGTGGCGGCTCCGGCGCGGGACGTGGACCCCACTCAATCAATGTCTTAGTCCCTTCTCCTCGCGTCCCTGGATAGTCCACCCTCGCCGCCGACCATGGCCTAGTAGTCCTCACCCAGAACCCCACTGGACTGAGGAGCAGATCGGGACTGAGGGGCAGCTCGGGACTGAGGCAGCTCGGGACTGAGGGGAAGCTCAGGAGTGAGAGGAAGCTCAGGAGTGAGAGGAAGCTCAGGAGTGAGAGGAAGCTCAGGCAGGTTGATGAATCTACCTGGCTGGCTGGTGGTTTCGGCAGATCTGGAAGAGTCTGGTCGACTGGCAGATCTGGAAGAGTCTGGTCGACTGGCAGATCTGGAAGAGTCTGGTCGACTGGCAGATCTGGAAGAGTCTGGTCGACTGGCAGATCTGGAAGAGTCTGGTCGACTGGCAGATCTGGAAGAGTCTGGTCGACTGGCAGATCTGGAAGAGTCTGGTCGACTGGCAGCTCTGGACGAGTCTGGTCGACTGGCAGCTCTGGAAGAGTCTGGTCGACTGGCAGCTCTGGAAGAGTCTGGTCGACTGGCAGCTCTGGAAGAGTCTGGTCGACTGGCAGCTCTGGCTGCTCCATGCTGACTGGCTGCTCCATGATGACTGGTAGCTCTGGCTGCTCCATGCTGACTGGCTGCTCCATGCTGACTGGCAGCTCTGGCTGCTCCATGCTGACTGGCTGCTCCATGCTGACTGGCTGCTCTGGCTGCTCCATGCTGACTGGCTGCTCCATGCTGACTGGCTGCTCCATGCTGACTGGCGGCCCTGGCTGCTCCATGCTGACTGGCGGCCTTGGCTGCTCCATGCTGACTGGCGGCCCTGGCTGCTCCATGCTGACTGGCGGCCCTGGCTGCTCCATGCTGACTGGCGGCCCTGGCTGCTCCATGCTGACTGGCGGCCCTGGCTGCTCCATGCTAACTGGCAGCTCTGGCGGCTCCTTGCAGACTGGCAGCTCTGGCGGCTCCTTGCAGACTGGCAGCTTTGGCGGCATCCTGCAGACAGGCAGCTCTGGCGGCTCCTTGCAGACTGGCAGCTCCATGCAGACTGGCAGCTCCATGCAGACTGGCAGCTCCTTGCAGACTGGCAGCTCCTTGCAGACTGGCAGCTCCTTGCTAACTGGCAGCTCCTTGCTAACTGGCAGCTCCTTGCTAACTGGCAGCTCTGTGCTAACTGGCAGCTCTATGCTAACTGGCAGCTCTATGCTAACTGGCAGTTCTGAACAGGCGGGAGACTCCGGCAGCGCTGTAGAGAAGGAAGGCTCTAACAGCGCTAAACAGGCGGGAGACTCCGACAGCGCTGGAGAGGAGGAGGGCTCCGACAGCGCTGGACAGGCGAGGCGCACTGTAGGCCTGATGCGTGGTGCTGGCACTGGTGGTACTGGGCCGAGGACACGCACAGGAAGCCTGGTGCGGGGAGCTGCTACCGGAGGGCTGGGGTGTGGAGGTGGCACAGGATGGGTTAGACCGTGAAGGCGTACTGGAGATCTTGAGAGCGGTGCTGGCACAGGACGTGCAAGGCTAGGGAGGTGCACAGGAGGCCTGGTACGTGAGACTGGCACCATCTTCACCAGCCGACTAACACGCACCTCAGGACGAGTATGGAGCGCTGACCCAGGTGCCATCAAATCCCCGACACGCTCCGTCGGGCGAATTCCATGTTTAAAACACCAACACAGCAACTCCCTCATTTCTCTCTCCTCCAATTTCCCCATTAACTCCTTCACAGTCTCTGTTTCGCTCACCTCCAACACCGGCTCTGGTTCTGGTCTCCTCCTTGGCTCCTCACGATAAACAGGGAGAGTTGGCTCAGGTCTGGCTCCTGACTCTGCCACACTCTCCCTGAGCCCCCCCCCAAGAAATTTTTGGGGCTGACTATGGGGCCTCCGTCCGCGCCGCCTTGCTTGCTTCGCAAACTCCATTCTCCTATATCCTTCCGCGCACTGCTCCATCGAATCCCAGGCGGGCTCCGGCACTCTCCCTGGGTCGACCGCCCACCTGTCTATCTCCTCCCAAGAAGTATAGTCCATACTGTACTCCACTTTGGGCTGTTCCTGCCTGTTGACACGCTGCTTGGTCCGTTGGTGGTGGGTGATTCTGTAACGGTTTTCTTGTTGAGAAGGAGAGTCGGACCAAAATGCAGCGTGTGGTTTACGATCCATGTTTATTAATAATACGAAACACGAATCTCCAATACAATACTACAAAACAAAAACGTAACGAAAACCTAAACAGCCTATCTGGTGAAAAACACATAGACAGGAACAATCACCCACGACAAACTCAAAGAATATGGCTGCCTAAATATGGTTCCCAATCAGAGACAACGATAAACACCTGCCTCTGATTGAGAACCACTTCAGACAGCCATAGACTTAGCTAGAACACCCCACTAGCTACAATCCCCATAAATACACACCACATACAAAAACCCATGCCACACCCTGGCCTGACCAAATAAATAAAGATAAACACAAAATACTTTGACCAGGGTGTGACAAGTATATAGTAGTATATAGTAGTATATAGTAGTATATAGTAGTATATAGTAGTATATAGTAATGTATAGTAGTATATAGTAGTATATAGTAGTATATAGTAGTATATAGTAGTCTATAGTAGTATATAGTAGTATATAGTAGTATATAGTAGTGTATAGTAGTGTATAGTAGTATATAGTAGTATATAGTAGTATATAGTAGTATATAGTAGTATATAGTTGTGTATAGTAGTATATAGTAGTATATAGTAGTGTATAGTAGTAGTGTATAGTAGTGTATAGTAGTGTATAGTAGTATATAGTAGTATATAGTCGTGTATAGTAGTATATAGTAGTATATAGTAGTATATAGTAGTATATAGTCGTGTATAGTAGTATATAGTAGTATATAGTAGTGTATAGTAGTATATAGTAGTATATAGTAGTGTATAGTAGTATATAGTAGTGTATAGTAGTAGTGTATAGTAGTATATAGTAGTCTATAGTAGTGTATAGTAGTAGTATATAGTAGTATATAGTAGTATATAGTAGTGTATAGTAGTATATAGTAGTGTATAGTAGTATATAGTAGTGTATAGTAGTAGTGTATAGTAGTATATAGTAGTCTATAGTAGTGTATAGTAGTGTATAGTAGTAGTGTATAGTAGTGTATAGTAGTCTATAGTAGTATATAGTAGTCTATAGTAGTATATAGTAGTATATAGTAGTGTATAGTAGTGTATAGTAGTATATAGTAGTATATAGTAGTCTATAGTAGCATATAGTAGTATATAGTAGTATATAGTAGTATATAGTAGTATATTCCTCCTACAGTAGGAAGACAGAGATATTAGTCTAATGAAATGTTTACAGGAGGACTGCGATATTAGTCTAATGAAATCTGTACAGGAGGACAGAGATGGGGAGAAGTGGAAGGAGCTGCCAATAAGAGGGCATCTCTCCGGAGGGAGGTAGGGAGAAATGGAGGGAGCATCTCTCTCTCTAGCTATCTATCTATCAATTTTTTTTACTCATTCTCTCCCCATGGTAACCGTACATTGTACAGCCCGGTAATTACTAGGTAACAACTAGGTAAATACCTAGTAACAAAAAGTTAATGCATAGTAACTATATAGTCCCAAACGTACTTACTGGGAACTGAGGAAGTAAGTACTACATATTAACTTAGTAAATACAAGTAACTAAATGAAATGATATAGTATATTTCTTGTCCCAAAGTTAGTATTGAGAAACTTATAAGAACAAGGTACTATGTAAATATCTAGTCACACCATATGTGATTTTACTTGTAATATATATTCAGAAGTATGTGGACACCCCTTCAAATTAGTGGATTCGGGCTATTTCAGTCACACCTGTTCCTGACAGGTGTATAAAATCTTTCAACATGGCACCATCATAGGATGCCAGCTTTCCAACAGGTCAGTTTGTCAAATTTCTGTCCTGCTACAGCTGCCCTGGTCAACTGTAAGTGCTGTTATTGTGAAGTGGAAATGTCTAGAAGCAACAAAGGCTCAGCCGCGAAGTGGTAGGCCACACAAGCTCACAGAACGGGACTACCGAGTCCTGAAGTGCGTAGTGCAAAGAAATGGTCGATCCTCGGTTGCAACACTCACTACTGAGTTCCAAACTGCCTCTGGATGCAAATTCAGCAGAAGAACTGTTCATCAGGAGCTTCATGAAATGGGTTTCCATGGCCGAGCAGCCGCACACAAGCCTGAGATCACTATGCGCAATGCAGAGCGTCTGCTGGAGTGGTGTAAATCTCACCCCCATTGGACTCTGGAGTGATGAATCACGCTTCCCCATCTGGCAGTCTGACAGACAAATCTGGGTTTTGCAGATGCCTGGAGAATGCTACCTGTCCCAATGCATAGTGACAACTGTAAAGTTTGGTGGAGGAGGAATAATGGTCTGGGGCTGTTTTTCATAGCTTGAGCTAGGCCCCTTAGTTCCAGTGATCAATGGAACGCATACAATGACATTCTAGACGATTCTGTGCTTCTGACTTTGTGGCAACAGTATGGGGAAGGCCCTTTCCTGTTTCAGCATGGCAATTCCCACATGCACAAAGCGAGGTCCATACTGAAATGGTTTGTCGAGATCCTTGTTGGAAGAACTTGACTGACCTGCACAGAGCCCTGACCTCAAAGCCATCGAACACATTTGGGATGAATCTGACTGCGAGCCATGCCTAATCACCCAATATCAGTGCCAGACCTCACTAATGCTCTTGTGGCTGAATGGAAGCAAGTCCCCGCAGCAATGTCCCAACACCTAGAGGAAAGCCTTCCCAGTAGAATGGAGGCTTATAGCAGCAAGGGGGGGGGGGGGGGGCAACTCCATATTAATGCCCATGATTTTGGAATGAGACGTTCGACCCACCCACCTCTGAAAATGTCACGTTGTATAAATTATTGGAGACAGGCGTAGGAATACGTAATAGGGAGTTTTAATACCACCCAAAAATACAACATGCCATGAAAGGCACGGGGGAGAAGCCCAAAACAAACACATATACAAAAACACAGGGATGTAACCCAAACAAAAGAGTGAGGATAAACCTCTAATAAATACATGGGACGAGACAGTCTATTTCTACGGGACGAGACCCGTAATAACAACACACGGGATGAGACCCGTAATAACAACACACGGGATGAGGCCCGTAATAACAACACACGGGATGAGACCCGTAATAACAACACACGGGATGAGACCCGTAATAACAACACACGGGATGAGACCCATAATAAAAACACACGGGACGAGACCCGTAATAACAACACACGGGACGAGACCCGTAATAACAACACACTGGACGAGACCCGTAATAACAACACACTGGACGAGACCCATAATAACAACACACAGGATGAGACCCGTAATAACAATACACGGGACGAGACCCGTAATAACAACACACTGGACGAGACCCGTAATAACAACACACGGGACGAGACCCGTAATAACAACACTCAGGACGAGACCCGTAATAACAATACTCAGGACGAGACCCGTAATAACAACACATGGGACGAAACCCGTAATAACAATACACGGGAACGAGACCCGTAATAAAAAGTGCACAATATACGCAGTACGAAAGTCGAAACAACAAAGCACAGGTACTCACAGGTACCAACGGACATGGGAACAATAACCCACAAGACAATGGTGAACAGAGGACACATATATACAATTACTAATCAGGGGGATTGGAACCAGGTGTGCAAAATGAGACAGTTCAGTGACGCCTAGAGGTCGGTGACGTGGACCTCCGGAACTGGCGCATGGAATGAGGAATCCGTGACAGAAACATATTGATCACTAATTGATCTGTTATTGAAACATCACCGTTCAAAACAAACCTGACACAGACCAGCGTAATTGTAATTGTATGAACATGTATGAACTGAGCTTTTGTTTTGGATGACTTCTCGTTCGCCAACACACTTTGAAAAGGAGAAAAAAAAAACATTTTGTTTTCTCTCTGAGGGCATGGCTTTGTCAGCCCTGAAGGCACAGACCAAAAGAGGAGTGTAGTCATTTTCTGTAGTCTTGTGGTACAGACTACGTTACTCGTATGGCAAATAATTCCCTTCATACCGTATATACATTGGACAGTGAGCTTTTGGTACTCACAAGCTTTTGGATTGGGTGAATCAATGTGGCATAATATGCATTAGCACAAAACATGTTCTGTGAATACTACAGCGCAAATGTTTAGTCTTTTGTCTGTAACTGAAAACAAGTATAGTGAGCAACTTGACTGTTAACCCTAATCTGTCATTAAAAGACATAGTGTAACATAAGTCTGACTCAGGACTGTGAGATGGGACGAATAACGAGAACAATTGTTTTCCGGTGTGCTGGTTTTGTGTCACTGGTTATTTGAATGAATGAATGAAATACAATTTTTGTGTTAATATTGAGTATGTCCTTGAGTTGGACGTCTTGAATAGGTTACCATGCCATCCGTCTGAATGTTTCTGCTTAGCCTGGAAACACACACAGATACAGAAATCAACAAACATGTCATTCATAGCATAAATTACACAGTGAATCAAAAAACAAATAAAAGTCAACTTTAATTGGAAGACAACTCGCAGGCTTATCAGGGTTGTTTTGGATTATTACATCATCACGATTATTACATCATCATTATTACATCATCACCGTCGCTCATTCTCTCTTTCAATTGGCTTCATAATGACATAAAACATGAATACATCTGATGTGTTGTAAATTCAATTAGTGGTCTATTCTTAAACCTCGGAGGCGATAGGAGGGAGAGGGAGTAAGGCATTCTGGGGGAAATCAGCCGCTTTCTAATGCGTGCTGATTACAACTCCTCCTAAAATGTCAAGTTCATTTCCATTTAAAGTGTTTGCTTAAACAGGCATGAAGAGCAGGAGACGCCCAGGCCTCACGGAGCATCACAACTGACGGAGGAAGAGGAGCTCACTGTATGTACTCTGCCAGCGGCAACATAGAAATCGCCACCTAGCCTGGCTGGCTTCTCCTCCCCTGCTCCTCTGTCATCTGCATTACAACTATGCCGTGTGCGTGTGCCATTTGTGTGTGTTTGTGTGTATATGTGTGTGTATATGTCTGTGTGTGTGTGTCAGAGAGAGAGAGAGTCATCTGCATCCTTTCCAACTAACTCTCTGGGGTTATTAGTAAAAATCAGGTGAACCCCCTGTCCCCAACACACCCTCACACCTCCTCCAGGTCTGACAGCAACGAGCCGTTTCCTCCCAGTTTGCATCAGTAATGAATGACAATCAGGTCAGCGTTCCAAATGACACCCTATTCCCCATGTAGTGTACAACTTTTGACCAGTGCCCTGAGTGCCATTTGGGACACAGCCTACGTCCTGTCGAAAAGAAGGAATGAAATTAGCTCTCCCCTAGACAATTGAATACATCTTCAACATCAGACCCCTTAACTTATTCAACAATTGATTAAATGAACAAAAAATCCTCAGCAATCTGCACACAATACCCAATAATGGCAAAGTGAAAACAGGTATTTAGAAATGTTTGCAAATGTATTGAAAATGAAATGTCACATTTATATACGTTTTCAGACCCTTTGCTATGAGTCTCGCTAATTGAGCTCAGGTGCATCTTGTTTCCATTGATCATTCTTGAGATGTTTCTACAACTTGATTGGAGTTCATTTGTGGTAGATTCAATTGATTGGACATGATTGTAAAGGCACACACCTGTCTATATAAGGTCCCACAGTTGACAGTGCATTTCAGAGCAAAAACGTAGCCATGAGGTCTAAGGAATTGTCCGTAGCACCCCAAGATAGTATTGTGTCGAGGCACAGATCTGGGGAAGGGTACCCAAAACAATGTCTCCAGCATTGAAGGTCCCCAAGAACACAGTGGCCGCCATCATTCTTAAATGGAGTTTGGAACCACCAAGACTCTTCCTAGAGCTGGCCGCCCGGCCAAACTGAACAATCGGGGGAGAAGGGCCTTGATCAGGGAAGTGACCAAGAACCTGATGGTCACTCTGACAGAGCTCCAGAGTTCCTCTGTGGAGAAGGGAGAACCTTCCAGAAGAACAACCATCTCCGCAGCACTGCACCAATCAGGCTTTTAGGGTAGTGTGGCCATCTTACATAGTTTGTTTTGTTTTGTTATGTTGCACGGAATATGGCTAATTTTGCATTGATTTGATCACAATTCCCACAGTAAAGGGAAACATTGATAGAGTTAACTAACGGGAAAAACTCTAGAATGTTGATAGTGTTAACTAACGGGGAAAACTCTAGAATGTTGATAGTGTTAACTAACGTGGAAAACTCTAGAATGTTGATAGTGTTAACTAATGTGGAAAACTCTAGAATGTTGATAGTGTTAACTAACGTGGAAAACTCTAGAATGTTGATAGTGTTAACTAACGTGGAAAACTCTAGAATGTTGATAGTGTTAACTAACGGGGAAAACTCTAGAATGTTGATAGTGTTAACTAACGTGGAAAACTCTAGAATGTTGATAGTGTTAACTAACGTGGAAAACTCTAGAATGTTGATAGTGTTAACTAACGTGGAAAACTCTAGAATGTTGATAGTGTTAACTAACGTGGAAAACTCTAGAATGTTGATAGTGTTAACTAACGTGGAAAACTCTAGAATGTTGATAGTGTTAACTAACGTGGAAAACTCTAGAATGTTGATAGTGTTAACTAACGGGGAAAACTCTAGAATGTTGATAGTGTTAACTAACGGGGAAAACTCTAGAATGTTGATAGTGTTAACTAACGGGGAAAACTCTAGAATGTTGATAGTGTTAACTAACGGGGAAAACTTTAGAATGTTGATTGAAGTTCAATCTTGTGCTTTTATATTTCACTGGTCACCTGCTGCTGATTATCAGGCAGTGTGCAGGCTGTTACTGAATGAGTGAGTGAGTGGTGAGGGAGGGGGAGGGCCGGAGGGGTGTGTGTGCGTTGAGAGCACTGGCTGGGAGAGTGCTGCAGCAGAGGAGGCATCTGAGTCACGAAGACAGAGCAGCATGCACGCACTTCGTGATTACTTTTTTTTCTACCAGTTGTAGGTAGGTTATTTAGGTTGGTAATTAAGGAGACACCCTTTTATTAACAAGCTAAAAACTGATGTAACCACAGCAACGCATTGGAAAATAACTTTAGGTGCACTACCTCTATTTAGATGGGAGGTTTAAAGTAAAACTGCATTCTAATGTCGACTTTTCTTATGGATAAGCCTATTAACCGGGGGGTTTTACTCACGCTCAGTTCTAGGGTCTGGAGCGCTGTGTGAGTGGAACACCTGAAATGCAAGTTATGGAACTAAGTCACCTGCTTCTGTTATGTGGGAATAGTCCACAATGAAAACGACATTACATGTGGAGAATGACTGTACATTTGCATCTGTTGATCATCAAGTAGCCAATTAATTTCTATGCCATTATAGGCTACTGTAGCCTACCATTTATTACAATCTATAGGTTGAAACTACCTGGAGCTGGCAAACCGATTGAATGAATAGCCTAGAACTCAGTTTGTTGTTGTAGCCTTGTGTTATTATGCCGTTATTAATGGATATGTTTATTTAATTAAATTGTAAGTTATCAATTGTGATCATGGTTACAGCTCAATTGCAGATGTATAATTCTCCACATTTAATTTGATTGTGGACTTTTGAAATGAGATGTTGGCCTATCAGGGGCTACAGGTTACCTGCATCTAGCTCAGCAAACCATGGCGAAGTTGAATTACAAGTATAAACTCAGATTTTAGTCAGTAGCCTATGTCCTATCGAAATAACAAGTCAATCTTGCAAATAGGCCATTTACAGTGGTTTGTAGTCTTAACATCTGGCTCGTAATAACAGAAAATACCCCAACATTCGAGATTCTCTGTCCAACTTGCATCACTCCAACTCTCCTCTTGGATTTATCTATAGTTATGCACATGTGCAAACAGGATTTATTTACAAATATAAACTGGGTGGTTTGAGCTCTGAATGCTGATTGGTTGAAAGCCATGGTATTATCAGATCGTATACCATGGGAATGACAAAAATAAAAGTGTTTTACTTGTCTAATTACGTTGGTAACCAGTTTATAATAGCAATAAGGCACCTCAGGGGTTTGTGGTATATGGCCAATATACCACGGCTGAGGGCTACTGAATGTCCTAAGAACAGCCCTTGGTATATTGGCCATATACCACACCTCCCCGGACCTCATTGCTTAATCATAGCAGTCAAAACAAGTTCAATCAATATACATTGATGGAACATGATCTGGAGAGTTTAATAAGGGGGATTTTTTTCTCCTGCGACATATTCTTAAACTCGCTAGAATTATTATTATGATGGAAAACCAAATATAGCTTCTTGGTCTACGTCGTTTAAAAATGACGTCGATATTGTTTCTTAATTAGCTCGATAACCTAAGACAAAAGGGTTTATTGTATAACATTTGGGCTATTTTTCAGGCCTTGTGGGCGGGGTTTCAGAGGACATTGGGCCATTTTTTGTAACTAGACCTGGCAATCTTACCCGGGGGAACTGCGCGCCTACGCCGGTTAGATGGAGCATTGGTTATGGGTGGTACACATATGTGTCATGCCCTGACCATCGAGAGCCCTTGTTTTTCTATGGTGTAGTAGGTCAGGGCGTGACTGGGGGCACTCTAGTTTATTATTTCTATGTGGGGTTCTAGTTTATTTTTCTATGTTGGTGATTTGTATGATTCCCAATTAGAGGCAGCTGGTAATCGTTGTCTCTAACTGGAGATCATATTTAGGTAGCCTTTTTCCCACCTTTGTTTGCGGGATATTATTTTGTGTTTGTGCATGTGCACCACGTAGTCACGTTTCGTTGTTCGTTTATTGATTTATTGTTTTGTTTTTGCTAAATTTCACTTTATAATAAATATGTGGAACTCAACATCCGCTGTGCCTTGGTCCGTCTCTCCTCACGAACGTGACAATTTTTCAATGTTGGTGGTGAATGTGCAGGGTATATGCAAATGAAATACTGTACTACTATCTACTACAGTAACTACCTCAACGACTTCGTGTCTGCCCCCTTCATGTGTGTAAGGCCAGGAGAGAGTATTTACTGAACACATGCTTTAAACTTTCAAAGGAAAGAAGCAGTTTGACCGAGGCAAGATTTGAATAATTCAGATGTGTCTCTGAGCTAGAGTGCATGACTGCAGGTATGGAGTGGATTGACTTGGTAAAACTAGCAACATTTGATATTACATGGCGTGGAAACATGATTACGGTACGTTTTGTTTTGTTACTTGATTGCCAGATATAAAGTGACAAGGTTATTTTATTGTAAACCTTTTTGGAAAAAGTATTTACCACATAAACAAATATTTTAGAGAGGAAGAGTCAGGACCTTGACAGAAAAGCACTCTGAGAAAAGAAAATGGTACCGATTGGTTGTGGATGAGGTGAGTTGCTGTGTGTGCGCGCGTGCATGCGTGTGTATGCTCTTGCACTCTGAAGGTCCTCTTTGTCGGCCTGTCTGCATCTCACAAAAATATCCCCAGGATCTGGGCACAGTGGGAGCCTTTGAAGGTTTCCTGTGAGAGGAGTGATAATGAAATCCATCTCCTTTCTCTGTGCTCCAGCAGCCTTGCCTCAGCCCTGCTCTAGCCTTGTCTCAGCCGCCTGCCTCGACCCCTTCTCAACCGGCCTGTCTCAGCCCCCTGCCTTAACCAGCCTGTCTCAGCCCCTGCCTCAACCAGCCTGTCTCAGCCCCTGCCTCAACTAGCTTGTCTCAGCCCCCTGCCTCAACCAGCCTGTCTCAGCCCCCTGCCTCAACCAGCCTGTCTCAGCCCCCTGCCTCAACCAGCCTGTCTCAGCCCGTCTCAACCAGCCTGTCCCGACTAGCCTGTCTCAGCCCCTGCCTCAACCAGCATGTCTCAGCCCCTGCCTCAACCAGCCTGTCTCAGCCCCTGCCTCAACCAGCCTGTCTCAGCCCCCTGCCTCAACCAGCCTGTCTCAGCCCCCTGCCTCAACCAGCCTGTCTCAGCCCCCTGCCACAACCAGCCTGTCTCAGCCCCTGCCTCAACCAGCCTGTCTCATTCCCCTACCTCAACCAGTCTGTCTCAGCCGCCTGCCTCAAACCCTTCTCAGCCCCCTGCCTCAACCCCTTCTCAACCCCCTGCCTCAACTATTGCCCCAGCCTCCTGAACATACTTAGTCTCCCACCAGCTGCATTACAAGAGATCTAAAGAGATGGCCTTCTGTTCATCACTCTAACAATGAGTCAGCACAGGTTAACCTCATCATTGATTACAGTGCACTAACTTCATCATTGATTACAGTGCACTAACCTCATCATTGATTACAGTGCACCAACCTCATCATTGATTACAGTGCACCAACCTCATCATTGATTACAGTGCACCAACCTCATCATTGATTACAGTGCACCAACCTCATCATTGATTACAGTGCACTACACCACTTTTAATTGCACCGGATCACATCTTTGATATTCATGTGTGGTTTTCATCTATTGCAGGGATGGGCAACTTTGATGGGTGGTGGGGGACACCAAAAAACAAATCAAAATCAGATCAAATGTTATTTGTCACATACACATGGTTAAGCAGATGTTAATGCGAGTGTAGCAGTAATGCTTGTGCTTCTAGTTCCGACAATGCAGTAATAACCAACGAGTAATCTAACCTAACAATTTCACAACTACTACCTTATACACACAAGTGTAAAGGGATGAAGAATATGTACATAAAGATATATGAATGAGTGCTGGTACAGAACGGCATAGGCAAGATACAGTAGATGGTATAGAGTACAGTATATACATATGAGATGAGTAATGTAGGGTGTGTAAACATTATATTAAGTGGCATTGTTTAAAGTGGTACATTTTTCCATCAATTTTTCCATTATTAAAGTGGCTGGAGTTGAGTCAGTATGTGGGCAGCAGCCACTCAATGTTAATGATGGCTGTTTAACAGTCTGATGGCCTTGAGGTAGAAGCTGTTTTTCAGTCTCTCGGTCCCAGCTTTCGATGCACCTGTACTGACCTCGCCTTCTGGATGATAGCAGGGTGAACAGGCAGTGGCTCGGGTGGTTGTTGTTGTCCTTGACAATCTTTTTGGCCTTCCTGTGACATTGGGTGGTGTGGGTGTCCTGGAGGGAAGGTAGTTTGCCCCCGGTGGTGCGTTGTTCAGACCTCACTACCCTTTGGAGAGCCTTACGGTTGTGGGCGGAGCAGTTGCCGTACCAGGCGGTGATACAGCCCGACAGGATGCTCTCGATTGTGCATCCGTAAAAGTTTGAGTGTTTTTGGTGACAAGCCTCCTGAAATGGAACTCATCACGAGGGGGTGACAAGCCTCCTGAAATGGAACTCATCACGAGGGGGTGACAAGCCTCCTGAAATGGAACTCATCACGAGGGGGTGACAAGCCTCCTGAAATGGAACTCATCACGAGGGGGTGACAAGCCTCCTGAAATGGAACTCATCACGAGGGGGTGACAAGCCTCCTGAAATGGAACTCATCACGAGGGGGTGACAAGCCTCCTGAAATGGAACTCATCACGAGGGGGTGACAAGCCTCCTGAAATGGAACTCATCACGAGGGGGTGACAAGCCTCCTGAAATGGAACTCATCACGAGGGGGTGACAAGCCTCCTGAAATGGAACTCATCACGAGGGGGTGACAAGCCTCCTGAAATGGAACTCATCACGAGGGGGTGACAAGCCTCCTGAAATGGAACTCATCACGAGGGGGTGACAAGCCTCCTGAAATGGAACTCATCACGAGGGGGTGACAAGCCTCCTGAAATGGAACTCATCACGAGGGGGTGACAAGCCTCCTGAAATGGAACTCATCACGAGGGGGTGACAAGCCTCCTGAAATGGAACTCATCACGAGGGGGTGACAAGCCTCCTGAAATGGAACTCATCACGAGGGGGTGACAAGCCTCCTGAAATGGAACTCATCACGAGGGGGTGACAAGCCTCCTGAAATGGAACTCATCACGAGGGGGTGACAAGCCTCCTGAAATGGAACTCATCACGAGGGCTAGTGGGTCTGCGGCGAAGAGAAACATTTTTGGTTTTCATGTTCAGTTCCTACAATTCTGCCCATTTTGCCATGGGGCGTAGAGAACATGTTGCCGTTTTAAAGCAAGTTTGCTGTAATTCTACACATTTTGCCATCGGGTGAAGACCGATGTTTGACCAATGGGCTGATGATCAATGGGACCAC
Source organism: Oncorhynchus clarkii lewisi (assembly GCF_045791955.1). Taxonomy (NCBI): domain Eukaryota; kingdom Metazoa; phylum Chordata; class Actinopteri; order Salmoniformes; family Salmonidae; genus Oncorhynchus; species Oncorhynchus clarkii. The sequence continues at coordinate 10,650,253 of NC_092152.1, forward strand.
GCCGTTCGGTAATTCGACCATGCTTACGACAAGTTTAGATAGCAAAGAAAGTTATTCTCGTGGCCAGCTAATTGAGTGACTGCTGATGCACTACCACATTTTCAAATTGCGCCTTGGTGTATTGTACTATTCTAACTCACAACAGTAAGATGAGTTCCCAAACAAATTGCCTAGTTCCCCTGATCTACATTTAGAGAAGGATTTAGAAATAGATTTACTATCTACTGTATTATGGAGAGAAATCAACATTATGTTCTACAATTTTACGATGTTAATAATAATAAATATTATTTCATTAATACTAAACTTAAATATTCCAATTATATTTATAATGATATTTAAAAGTGTATTAATATTTCAATATTAAAAATATTATAAATAGTATGATAGTATGAAATAGTATGAATAGTATATACTGTAGTGCCATATCAATAGTCTCCTGCGTTCATCAAAAGAACCGCACATTGACTTTGGCAAAGTGACATCGGGTACACGCTACAACACTGAACTACAATCAGTGCCATAACTCATTCGGATGCGATGGCACATAGACAAGACAACGACAATGGTTATTACACAAGAAAAAAACAGGCATCTTTAAAGTCTCCTCACCCTCCGGGTGATGAACTGAATGCATTTTGGTGGCGGACGGACGGACACTGGAGCAACAAAAGCCCCATTTGTTCATGGATCATTTTTATTCCTCTGCTCCATGTGCATATTTCAGCCTCTAAACAACAGGAATGACGGGCCTGGTAATGCACCATAATCACCATTTATTCCATCCACCTTATTCCTGATCAAACACTCAGCGATGTGCCGGTGATTGATCTGATTTAATTAGTTTGCCAATGTAAAACAGGTCGCTGTGATGGAAAGGTAAAGACGACGAGCGTGGAGAGAGACATAAATAACACAGCCTCTCTCTTCCCCTCAGACTGCTGAATAATGATGGGGGTAAAAATCTCATCACACTAAAAGGCTCTGTGTGTGGAACAATGGCGGGATGAGGATGGGCAGGGATCTATTGTGATCCTGTCCTGGGGGATGAGGATGGGCAGTGGATCTATTGTGAACCTGTTCTGGGGGATGAGGATGGGTAGGGGATCTATTGTGAACCTGTCCTGGGGGATGAGGATGGGTAGGGGATCTATTGTGAACCTGTCCTGGGGGATGAGGATGGGTAGGGGATCTATTGTGAACCTGTCCTGGGGGATGAGGATGGGCAGTGGATCTATTGTGAACCTGTCCTGGGGGATGAGGATGGGTAGTGGATCTATTGTGAACCTGTTCTGGGGGATGAGGATGGGTAGGGGATCTATTGTGAACCTGTCCTGGGGGATGAGGATGGGTAGGGGATCTATTGTGAACCTGTCCTGGGGGATGAGGATGGGTAGGGGATCTATTGTGAACCTGTTCTGGGGGATGAGGATGGGTAGTAAATCTATTGTGAACCTGTCCTCTGGAAGCGCATGGAGACAGAGTGTGTTGAAGGCAGCTAGAGAACCCTGTAACTGACAATGCCACTTTGCGTTGGTTGTGTTCCAAATTACACCATATTCTCTCCATGGACCCTGGTCAAAAGTAGCGCACTAAGTAAGGCATAGGGTGCCATTTGGGATACAATGTTTATCAGGAGGCACAAGCTGCTTCTCAGGCAACTGCGCCCACCCCACTCCACCCCACCCCACCCGACGCCACACCACCCCACCTTGCACCACCCCACCCTGCACCACCCCACGCCACCCCACCCTGCACCACGCCACACCACCCCACCCTGCACCACACCACCCAACACCATCCCACATCCCCCACCACACCATCCCACACCGCACCACATCACACCACCACACTACACCACCCAACACCATCCCACATCCCCCACCACCCCACCCTGCACCACCCCACGCCACCCTGCACCACCCCACGGCACACCATCCCACACTGCACCACCCCACCCCACACCACACCACCCAACACCATCCCACACCGCACCACATCACACCACCACACTACACCATCCCACACCACCACACCACACCACACCACCACACTACACCATCCCACATCCCCCACCACACCATCCCACACCGCACCACATCACACCACCGCACTACACCATCCCACACCACCACACCACATCACACCACCACACTACACCATCCCACACCACCACACTACACCATCCCACATCCCCCACCACACCATCCCACACCGCACCACATCACACCACCGCACTACACCATCCCACACCACCACACCACACCACACCACCAAACTACACCATCCCACACCACCACACTACACCTTCCCACACCACCACACCACACCACACCACCAAACTACACCATCCCACACCACCACACTACACCATCCCACACCACACCACCACACTACACCATCCCACACCACCACACCACACCACCACACTACACCATCCCACACCACCACACTACACCATCCCACACCACCACACTACACCATCCCACACCACCACACTACACCATCCCACACCACCACACCACACCACCACACTACACCATCCCACACCACCACACTACACCATCCCACATCACACCACCACACTACACCATCCCACACCACCACACCACACCATCCCACACCACCACACCACATCACACCACCACACTACACCATCCCACACCACCACACCACATCACACCACCACACTACACCATCCCACACCGCACCACATCACCCCACACTTCCTTTCTCCTTCATACTGTGAGTGTATGGCCCTGCGTTGACTAATCAAAGCATTGGTGCAAACAAGCATGTAATTTATCTACTGTCATCTGGAGAAAGAGAGGAACGGAGGATAAATCTCTTCTCTGTGAGAGGGAGCATTCTGTCTGTGGATCAGGATCTCCTGAAGGGTAGTCGTGACTATTTGAAAGGGCAACGTCCCCCTTGGCATTCTCATACAGTACAACACTGATAGGATGAAAACTAAGGACAGGAAAAAAATAAAACATGTTTTTATCTGCCAACAAAATAGACATACAGTACAATTTGGACATTATAGGGGCAGCAGGGTAGCCTAGTGGTTAGAGCATTGCACTAGGAACTAAAAGGTTGCAAGTTCAAATTCCCGAGCTGACAAGGTACAAAATGTGTTGTTCTGCCCCTGAACAGGCAGTTAACCCACTGTTCCTAGGCCGTCATTGAAAATAAGAATTTGTTCTTAACTGACTTGCCAAGTTAAATAAATATCCTGGATGTGGATATCAATTGTTTCAGCATCAATAATGAGCAGGGAGCTCAGACACCCATCTATATTTTACTATCCCAATATACAAGATGAGCTTTGGGATATGAACTGAGGGATCACTTACTATTTCATATTCAGACTACTTAGGAGTATGGTGGCTGAACGTAAACGAATCCAGTGTTGGCCACTGTGCCTAGAATAAGACAAGGCCTGCTTCCCAAATAGTACACTATTCCTTACATAGTGCACCCCTTTTGACCATAGCCCTAGAGAGCCTGTTCCAAATGAGTCCGGGAGGGAATAGGGCTGGAAATGGAGCAAAAGGAAACCATGTATTCGATGTAGTCGATACCGTTCCACTGATTCCGCTCCAGTCATTACCACGAGCCCGTCCTCCCTAATTAAGGTGCCACCAACCTCCTGTGGTGGAAAATACATTGGATTTGAAAAAGGGTGAAATTTTACCCACAGGATGATGTCATCATATTAACCAAATTTCAACATAGACAAACTTGAATTTGTAGCTTTAAAACAACGTCAGATCTTCAACAAGACTGACTACTGGAGAATTGATCTATCTACAGCTACCCTATTACTCGTATCACCAATAATACTATTTAGGCCTGTATAATATTTACAAAGGCATCAACAGCTATTGCTTCAAGTCATCCCAGGATTCAACTACAAATAGACTATACATATACAGTAAGCCTAGGGTTTCAGGCTCGGGTTGATTTCAAATGTAGTCTTCATGTTAATCATTAATACGTTGGATTCACATCTCAATCTCAACCAAAAATCTAAGTTAAGAATACAACTAATTCAAATAAAACATCACTTAAAGTGAATGTATAGTTTGATTAAATTAGATTATATTTAGTCCTGTTCTTTAACTGTGACTTTTGGTTGAGATGGAGATGTGAATCCAACAGATCGGTTATTCATTTGTAGACAAACTGGGTATTGAACTGTGTTTGGTTGTCAACACAACCAAATATATGTATCTTCTGCTTGGATAGTTCCATCTGTGATACTGACTTAGTCTGGCTTTAATTCTAGTTGGTCTACAAATTGATCATTGATATGTTGGACATTGCTTTTCCATTGGAATTTGGTTGTGCGTTTAGATGGTTGAAAGCACAGTGATAACACATTGGAAATTCAACTAACTTTTGGCTGTCTTTTTTGAGTGGGTGGATATAGGTTGTAATCTCATTGAACAACGTCTCAACCAAATATTACCAAATTATCCAGGTTGAAATGACATGGTGGGCCCAGTGGGAGATGTGAGCGTGTCTCAGTGTAATCAAAGGTAAGAAATGACCATGTTATTGTCAAATACAATATCTTTTTCGGGCTTACTTGCAATCAATTTGCAGTGTATAAATGATAAAAATAATGTTCAGCCCACCTGACCACCCACTCAGAAAAAAATTGGCCTGCAGCTAAATCTAGTTTTACCCCTGTTCTAAAGGTTGTTGAAGAATTATCAATGTGTTTACAAATGAATGTAAAAGAAACATTTATTGTTTAACATCTATTTATTTGAATTGTTTTCCCAATGCTGAAACATCAGGGCAGTCTGTGGTTTCCTCCAAAAAGCTCCCTGAAAACAAAAATCAATCATGTTACTGCTGGTAAACAGACAACCTGGTCTCACAGGCCAGACACTGTGTTCTGTTCTCATCAGATAATTACTGGAAACAAACTACCAGCTCCAAAATCCTTCAATCAACACCTCACACTCATCGACACAGTTCAGAATGTAATGATACGACCTACCCCAGTACCTCACACTCATCGATACAGTTCAGAATGTAATGATACGACCTACCCCAGTACCTCACACTCATCGACACAGTTCAGAATGTAATGATACGACCTACCCCAGTACCTCACACTCATCGACACAGTTCAGAATGTAATGATACGACCTACCACAGTACCTCACACTCATCGACACAGTTCAGAATGTAATGATATCTCTTTTGCCTTCACGTGACGAACACAGGACGGTACACAGGAATTCCAGAATCCCCAACCTACCCCAGTACCTCACAATCACCCCCAGGCAATGGAACAACCTGACGACCTACCCTGACAACCTACCCCAGTACCTCACAATCACCCCCAGGCAATGGAACAACCTGACGACCTACCCTGACGACCTACCCAAGTACCTCACATTCTCACCTGCTGTAGGCAAAGCTTAAATGGAGCATGTGTAAAATACTGCTATCAGATACAGTTTGTGTCAGTACAGTTTGCAGAAGGACCTCTCTCTCACCTTTGACCCTGCTCTATACACTGCTGAGGGTGAGCGGCGGCGGCGGCGGCAAGGCGCTCAATAGGTGAGGGGCAGGGTAGTGGTTGCTCAGCGGGTTGTTGAGGGTTACGTTGAACGTGCCCTTCAGAACCGTGTCCATGATCGCTGGGCTGAGCTGAGAGGGAAACACAACAAAACAAAAGGGAAAGATTCAAACAACCTGGGAAGGAACTCCCTAAAGGGCAACAACACGAGTAAAAGGTCAGTACTCCTTGTTGTAATCCATATGAGAACTGAATTCCATGTTTCCATTGCAACAGCGGTTCAGGGTGACCCAGTTTCCCTCTTACAGAGGTGAGTGATCAATAACATGGCGGATGTAGCTGCTACAGAGAAACACAGTGTGGAGATGTAGCTACTAGCTACAGAGAAACACAGTGAAGAGATGTAGCTACTAGCTACAGAGAAACACATTGAAGAGATGTAGCTACTACACAGTAGAGATGTAGCTACTACTACAGAGAAACACAGTGAAGAGATGTAGCTACTAGCTACAGAGAAACACAGTGAAGAGATGTAGCTACTAGCTACAGAGAAACACAGTGAAGAGATGTAGCTACTAGTAGTGAAGAGATGTAGCTACTAGCTACAGAGAAACACAGTGTGGAGATGTAGCTACTAGCTACAGAGAAACACAGTGAAGAGATGTAGCTACTAGCTACAGAGAAACACAGTGAAGAGATGTAGCTACTAGCTACAGAGAAACACAGTGAAGAGATGTAGCTACTAGCTACAGAGAAACACAGTGAAGAGATGTAGCTACTAGCTACAGAGAAACACAGTGAAGAGATGTAGCTACTAGCTACAGAGAAACACAGTGAAGAGATGTAGCTACTAGCTACAGAGAAACACAGTGAAGAGATGTAGCTACTAGCTACAGAGAAACACAGGGAAGAGATGTAGCTACTAGTTACAGAGAAACACAGTGAAGAGATGTAGCTACTAGCTACAGAGAAACACAGTGAAGAGATGTAGCTACTAGCTTTTATTGTATTTATTTAACCTTTTTTTAACTATGCAAGTTACAATGACGGCCTACACCAGTCAAATCCAGATGACGCTGGTCAATTGTGCACCGCCATATGGGACTCACGGCCGGTTGTGATACAGCCTGGAATCTAACCAGGGTCTGTAGTACCGCCTCTAGCACTGAGATGCAGTGCCTTAGACCGCAGCTACAGAGAAACACAGTGAAAAGAGCACAGTGGACAACACAACAAGGGGAAGGAAGGGCAAAGTGATGACACTACACTTTTGGGGGAGGAAAAAGGAAATATATATGGATTTATGCACTGATTTGTGGAGGGAAAACTCTCAGGTCATTTAAGGTCAATTTAACCTTTTGTTTGAGTGACAATCTCAGACAAAAATGCTGGCCTGTGTGTTACAGAATATGACTATATAAAAATGTTAGGTGTGTCAACAATTCAAACCTTGAAATATCTCTCCTGACCCGATTTCATAATGTGCGAAGGAGGAGATATCGCTGGTAGAGAATTCTGAACTTATCGGTATAACTACTATAATAACGTGGTTCACACAGCTCTTGAAACAAAACAACATTTTCTTACAGTATGTAGCTCATTCCTCTAATCTTTCTTGTCCTTGTTTAATCTAATCAAATTTAATTTGGAGTCCGTCAGAATCAGTGAGGTTGTAAAAACCATCTGTTCCTGTCACCGGGTAGACTACACCAGGCTGAATAACAACCTCAGCAGTCCTCAGTAACCTCGCTTAGAAAAAAAGGTGCTATCTAGAACCTAAAAGGGTTCTTCAGGTGTCCCCATAGAATAACCCTTTGAAGAAACCTTCTACATGGAACCCAAACGGGTTCTACCTGTAACCAAAAAGTGTTCTAACTGGAACCCAAAGGGGTTATCCTATAGGGACCCTTTTGGAAGCCTTTTTTCTAAGTGTTGACAGTCGGCGGAGTGCAACACCGAGCTCCACCACCTGCTGTGTTTGAGAGACTGTGTGTGAGACTGTGTGTGTGTGTGTCTGTGTGTGTGTGTGTGTGTGTGTGTGTGTGTGTGCATGTGAGTACTCATACGAGTGTGTAGCCCCACCATGTACGCCTCCGCTGTGGTGGTGATTCCCTGGGTATCCCATCACCTGTTCAACCCCGGGGCACCCTAGTGCTAAACCCTCCCAAACACATCAAACAGATCGATTAGCACCAGGCTACTCCACCTGCTGACCTTAAGACCACTAGAGTAGACTACCACCTGCTGACCTTAAGACCACTAGAGTAGACTACCACCTGCTGACCTTACGACCACTAGAGTAGACTACCACCTGCTGACCTTAAGACCACTAGAGTAGACTACCACCTGCTGACCTTACGACCACTAGAGTAGACTACCACCTGCTGACCTTAAGACCACTAGAGTAGACTACCACCTGCTGACCTTACGACCACTAGAGTAGACTACCACCTGCTGACCTTAAGACCACTAGAATAGACTACCACCTGCTGACCTTAAGACCATTAGAGTGGAGTCAGAGTGCAGTATAGAAGTGTGGACTTCACTAAAATAGCCAACAGCACAAAAAGAGGAAATCGGTGGGAATTCCACATGCACTTCAAAGCTTGACCTCCCCCCGTCCTAGTTCTGAGATCCACAAATTCACATGCCGCGATCTGTATTCACAGAGCAGCTCGTGGCGGCAGCCCGATCTGTATGCCAGGAGCAACGTCGGGAGAAGGAGCGGCTTGGTGCTTATTGATCTGTTTGATGTGTTTGGGAGGGTTCAGCACTAGGGTGCCCCGGGGTTGAAGTGCCCCGGGGTTGAACAGGTGATGGGATGCCCAGGGAATCACCACCACAGTGGGGGCGCACAGGGGTGACACACGCATACACACTTATACAAGCACACGCACGCGCACACACACACACACACACACACACACACACACACACACACACACACACACACACACACACACACACACACACACACACACACACACACACACAAACACACACACACACGTACACACACACACACACACACACAGTCTCACAAACACGAACACACACACAAACACAAACACAGTCGCTCAAACACAGACCCATTTGCTTGCTCTGTCTGTCACAATAACATATGTTCCTAGAAACTTTCAAACCATGTAGTTCCACCGTGCCGTTCCAACAGTGTATTGCTTTACAGTTACTAGCCAATCACAGTGATATGAACTACAGTTACTAGCCAATCACAGTGATATGAACTACAGTTACTAGCCAATCACAGTGATATGAACTACAGTTACTAGCCAATCACAGTGATATGAACTACAGTTACTAGCCAATCACAGTGATATGAACTTCAAGGTTGTGTCCTAAATGGCTCCCTATTCCCTAAATAGTGTACTACTTTAGACCAGGTCTCTGGTCTCTGGTCAAAAGGCCTCTGGTCAAAAGGTCTCTGGTCTCTGGTCAAAAGGTCTCTGGTCTAAGGTCAAAAGGTCTCTGGTCAAAAGGTCTCTGGTCAAAAGGTCTCTGGTCAAAAGGTCTCTGGTCAAAAGGTCTCTGGTCAAAAGGTTTCTGGTCAAAAGGTCTCTGGTCAAAAGGTCTCTGGTCAAAAGTAGTGAACTACATACAGTATAGTTTCGGACGTAGACCAGCTATTGAACAGCTACTGACCAGCAATTGAACAGCAAGGGACACACCAGACCAGAACAGACCAGCTATTGAACAGCGAGGGACACACCAGACCAGAACAGACCAGCTATTGAACAGCGAGGGACACACCAGACCAGAACAGACCAGCTATTGAACAGCGAGGGACACACCAGACCAGAACAGACCAGCTATTGAACAGCGAGGGACACACCAGACCAGAACAGACCAGCTATTGAACAGCGAGGGACACACCAGACCAGAACCAGACCAGCTGTTGAACAGCGAGGGACACGTTTGAAAGGTTTCTCTGCACCGTAATGTTTAATGCACCATAGCCTAATAAGACTGAAGAGAGGTAGGAGATCATATCAAACACTTCACAAGTTTTATGACTACAAGGTAATTCCCAAAGCTTTATTTCTCAAAATAACAGAAAGATAGGTACTACAGTAGAGTGTACTGCCATGCTCGTTAAATCACAGGCACATCGGAATCACAGAGCTCATTTGTCAAATACCTGTGAAATACATTTTGCATTACTTTCTACATTTTGTCAACAAAATACACCATTAATTTGTCTTTGCTACTACAACAGTTATATTCCAGTTGTCCAAGTCGACAGAGATGGCTCAATACTGTTCTGTGTTAATGTCACGATGAGGATGGCTCAATACTGTTCTGTGTTAATGTCACGATGAGGATGGCTCAATACTGTTCTGTGTTAATGTCACGATGAGGATGGCTCAATACTGCTCTGTGTTAATGTCACGATGAGGATGGCTCAATACTGTTCTGTGTTATTGTCACGATGAGGATGGCTCAATACTGTTCTGTGTTAATGTCACGATGAGGATGGCTCAATACTGTTCTGTGTTAATGTCACAATGAGGATGGCTCAATACTGTTCTGTGTTAATGTCACGATGAGGATGGCTCAATACTGTTCTGTGTTATTGTCACGATGAGGATGGCTCAATACTGTTCTGTGTTAATGTCACGATGAGGATGGCTCAATACTGTTCTGTGTTAATGTCACGATGAGGATGGCTCAATACTGTTCTGTGTTAATGTCACGATGAGGATGGCTCAATACTGTTCTGTGTTAATGTCACGATGAGGATGGCTCAATACTGTTCTGTGTTAATGTCACGATGAGGATGGCTCAATACTGCTCTGTGTTAATGTCACGATGAGGATGGCTCAATACTGTTCTGTGTTAATGTCACGATGAGGATGGCTCAATACTGTTCTGTGTTATTGTCACGATGAGGATGGCTCAATACTGTTCTGTGTTAATGTCACGATGAGGATGGCTCAATACTGTTCTGTGTTAATGTCACGATGAGGATGGCTCAATACTGTTCTGTGTTAATGTCACGATGAGGATGGCTCAATACTGTTCTGTGTTAATGTCACGATGAGGATGGCTCAATACTGTTCTGTGTTAATGTCACGATGAGGATGGCTCAATACTGTTCTGTGTTAATGTCACGATGAGGATGGCTCAATACTGCTCTGTGTTAATGTCACGATGAGGATGGCTCAATACTGTTCTGTGTTAATGTCACGATGAGGATGGCTCAATACTGCTCTGTGTTAATGTCACGATGAGTGTTTGAAAGATACCCTTTGTTTTGATCTTTTCAAATACTCTCAGTGTTTGCTTAAGTCTGCCTGGAGAGCCACTGACATGCAGATGACTCAACACTACAGTGCCTTGCGAAAGTATTCGGCCCCCTTGAACTTTGCGACCTTTTGCCACATTTCAGGCTTCAAACATAAAGATATAAAACTGTATTTTTTTGTGAAGAATCAACAACAAGTGGGACACAATCATGAAGTGGAACGACATTTATTGGCTATTTCAAACTTTTTTAACAAATCAAAAACTGAAAAATTGGGCGTGCAAAATTATTCAGCCCCCTTAAGTTAATACTTTGTAGCGCCACCTTTTGCTGTGATTACAGCTGTAAGTCACTTGGGGTATGTCTCTATCAGTTTTGCACATCGAGAGACTGACATTTTTTCCCATTCCTCCTTGCAAAACAGCTCGAGCTCAGTGAGGTTGGATGGAGAGCATTTGTGAACAGCAGTTTTTAGTTCTTTCCACAGATTCTCGATTGGATTCAGGTCTGGACTTTGACTTGGCCATTCTAACACCTGGATATGTTTATTTTTGAACCATTCCATTGTAGATTTTGCTTTATGTTTTGGATCATTGTCTTGTTGGAAGACAAATCTCCGTCCCAGTCTAAGGTCTTTTGCAGACTCCATCAGGTTTTCTTCCAGAATGGTCCTGTATTTGGCTCCATCCATCTTCCCATCAATTTTAACCATCTTCCCTGTCCCTGCTGAAGAAAAGCAGGCCCAAACCATGATGCTGCCACCACCATGTTTGACAGTGGGGATGGTGTGTTCAGGGTGATGAGCTGTGTTGCTTTTACGCCAAACATAACGTTTTGCATTGTTGCCAAAAAGTTCAATTTTGGTTTCATCTGACCAGAGCACCTTCTTCCACATGTTTGGTGTGTCTCCCAGGTGGCTCGTGGCAAACTTTAAACAACACTTTTTATGGATATCTTTAAGAAATGGCTTTCTTCTTGCCACTCTTCCATAAAGGCCAGATTTGTGCAATATACGACTGATTGTTGTCCTATGGACAGAGTCTCCCACCTCAGCTGTAGATCTCTGCAGTTCATCCAGAGTGATCATGGGCCTCTTGGCTGCATCTCTGATCAGTCTTCTCCTTGTATGAGCTGAAAGTTTAGAGGGACGGCCAGGTCTTGGTAGATTTGCAGTGGTCTGATACTCCTTCCATTTCAATATTATCGCTTGCACAGTGCTCCTTGGGATGTTTAAAGCTTGGGAAATCTTTTTGTATCCAAATCCGGCTTTAAACTTCTTCACAACAGTATCTCGGACCTGCCTGGTGTGTTCCTTGTTCTTCATGATGCTCTCTGCGCTTTTAACGGACCTCTGAGACTATCACAGTGCAGGTGCATTTATACGGAGACTTGATTACACACAGGTGGATTGTATTTATCATCATTGGTCATTTAGGTCAACATTGGATCATTCAGAGATCCTCACTGAACTTCTGGAGAGAGTTTGCTGCACTGAAAGTAAAGGGGCTGAATAATTTTGCACGCCCAATTTTTCAGTTTTTGATTTGTTAAAAAAGTTTGAAATATCCAATAAATGTCGTTCCACTTCATGATTGTGTCCCACTTGTTGTTGATTCTTCACAAAAAAATACAGTTGTATATCTTTATGTTTGAAGCCTGAAATGTGGCAAAAGGTGGCAAAGTTCAAGGGGGCCGAATACTTTCGCAAGGCACTGTAAAAGCATTATATTTGGGACAAATCATTCACTAAACCCTAAACCTCAACTATATCTTGTAATAAATAATGTGGAAATTGAGCAAGTTGAGGTGACTAAACTGCTTGGAGTAACCCTGGATTGTAAACTGTCATGGTCGAAACATATTGATATAACAGTATAATAAAGCACTGCTCTACCTTCTTAACAACACTATCAACAAGGCAGGTCCTACAGGCCCTAGTTTCTACCTTCTTAACAACACTATCAACAAGGCAGGTCCTACAGGCCCTAGTTTCTACCTTCTTAACAACACTATCAACATCCAGGTCCTACAGGCCCTAGTTTTGTCGCACCTGGACTACTGTTCAGTCATGTGCCACAAAGGGGGACTTAGGAAAATTGCAATTGGCTCAGAACAGGGCAGCGCGGCTGGCTGTAAAATGTACATGGAGAGATAACATTAATAATATGCATGTCAATCTCTCATGGCTCAAAGTGGAGGACAGATTGACTTCATCACTACTTGTTTTTGGAATAGGTGTTGACAAGCTGAATGCAATTTGGTGTCTGTATAAACTACAGGCACACAGCTCGGACACCCATGCATACCCCACAAGACATGCCACCAGAGGTCTCTTCACAGTCCCCAAGTCCAGAACAGACTGTGGGAGGCGCACAGTACTACATAGAGCCATGACTACATGGAACTCTATTCCACATCAAGTAACTGATGCAAACAGCAGAATTTGATTTAAAAAAACAGATAAAAATACACCTTATGGAACAGCGGGGACTGTGAAGAGACACACACACATGCACAGATACACGCATACACACACACACGCTAGCACACGCACTCTACACACAGGTAAATTGTAATATTGTTGCATGGTGTGTTGTGTATGTGGTGGTGTGTCAGTGTTATATGATATACTGTTTTATCTTTTGTTTAAGTGTAATGTAACTGTGTGTGTTTGGACCCCAGGAAGAGTAGCTGCTGCCTTGGCAGGAACTAATGGAGATCTATAACAAACCCCAGGAAGAGTAGCTGCTGCCTTGGCAGGAACTAATGGGGATCTATAACAAATCCCAGGAAGAGTAGCTGCTGCCTTGGCAGGAACTAATGGGGATCTATAACAAATCCCAGGAAGAGTAGCTGCTGCCTTGGCAGGAACTAATGGGGATCCAAACCAAACCCCAGGAAGAGTAGCTGCTGCCTTGGCAGGAACTAATGGGGATCCATAATAAACCCCAGGAAGAGTATCTGCTGCCTTGGCAGGAACTCATGGAGATGCATAACAAACCCCATGAAGAGTAGCTGCTGCCTTGGCAGGAACATCTCGGGGATCTATAACAAATCCCAGGAAGAGTAGCTGCTGCCTTGGCAGGAACTAATGGGGATCCAAACCAAACCCCAGGAAGAGTAGCTGCTGCCTTGGCAGGAACTAATGGGGATCCATAATAAACCCCAGGAAGAGTATCTGCTGCCTTGGCAGGAACTCATGGAGATGCATAACAAACCCCATGAAGAGTAGCTGCTGCCTTGGCAGGAACATCTCGGGGATCTATAACAAACCCCATGAAGAGTAGCTGCTGCCTTGGCAGGAACTAATGGGGATCTATAACAAACCCCAGGAAGAGTAGCTGCTGCCTTGGCAGGAACTAATGGGGATCCAAACCAAACCCCAGGAAGAGTAGCTGCTGCCTTGGCAGGAACTAATGGGGATCTATAACAAACCCCAGGAAGAGTAGCTGCTGCCTTGGCAGGAACTCATGGGGATCCAAACCAAACCCCAGGAAGAGTAGCTGCTGCCTTGGCAGGAACTAATGGGGATCCATAATAAACCCCAGGAAGAGTAGCTGCTGCCTTGGCAGGAACTAAAGGGGATCCATAATAAACCCCAGGAAGAGTAGCTGCTGCCTTGGCAGGAACTCATGGGGATCCAAACCAAACCCCAGGAAGAGTAGCTGCTGCCTTGGCAGGAACTCATGGGGATCCAAACCAAACCCCAGGAAGAGTAGCTGCTGCCTTGGCAGGAACTAATGGGGATCCATAATAAACCCCAGGAAGAGTAGCTGCTGCCTTGGCAGGAACTAATGGGGATCCATAATAAACCCCAGGAAGAGTAGCTGCTGCCTTGGCAGGAACTCATGGAGATGCATAATAAAAAACAAATACAAAAAATGCAGCCATTTTGGGACTTTTCTATTGGTTTATTAAGATAGGCAAGCTCAAAAAGTCACAAATAAAGTGTTTGAATCGATTTTGAAACCGAGATTCTTATAATGTTGGGGCAATTCATGTACGTTTAAGCATCTCAGGTAGACTGATGTTACATGGTAAAAGCTAGTCTGATAGTGAGTTACCTCATAGGTGCCTGGGCCGGGGTTGGTGTTCTTGGGGCCTTTGAAGCGATCCTCCCTGGACACGATCAGAGACATCTGGGGACTGGACTTGATGTCAGGACTATACTGACCTGGACCTGGTGAACAGAGGAGAGGAAAGTAGAGGAGAGGGAGAGGAGGAGAGGAGGACAGGAGGAGTGGAGAGGGAGAAGAGAGGGAAAGGAGAGGAGGAGAGGGAGAGGGAGAGGAGAGGGAGAGGAGGAGAGGAGAGGGAGAGGAGAGAACAGGAGGAGAGGGAGAGGAGAGGAGAGGAGAGGGAGAGGAGGAGAGGAGAATATAATAGAATAGAGGAGAATATAATAGATGAGAATAGAATAGAGGAGAATAGAATAGAGAAGAATAGAATAGAATAGAATAGAGGAGAATAGAGGAGAGGAGAATAGAGGAGAATAGAGGAGAAGAGGGGAGAATTAAAGAGGGAGAATAGAGGAGAGGAGAGAAGAGGACATTAGCAATGAACAATAAAATAGAGGCGAGGAGGGAAGGGGATAGGAGAGGAGGGGAAGGGGAGAGAAGGGAAGGGGGAGAGGAGATGAGATGAGAGGGGGGAGAGGAGATGAGAGGGGGAAGACGAAAAGAGAGGGGGGGAGAGGAGATGTGAGGGAGGGAGGGAAGGGGAGAGGAGGGGGGGTGGAGAGGAGAGGAGGGGGAGAGGGAGAGGATAGGTGAGGGAAGGAGAGGGGGAGAGGAGAGGAGGGGATAGGAGAGGGGAGGGGAGAGGAGAAGTGGGGAGAGGAGGGGGAAGGAGAGGGGGAGAGGAGAGGAGGGGATAGGATAGGAGAGGGGAGAGGAGAAGAGGGGGAGAGGAGGGGGAAGGAGAGGGGGACAGGAGAGTCAGGCTCTGAGTCTCATCACCATAAACCATTCATATTCCAATAAGATACCACTTGAGAAGAAAAGTGTAGAGTAGGGATTGAGCTAACTCTCAACAACTCACTCACTCGGTCACTGATGTAAACAACAAATGATCCTAGCAATACAGAGTGAATGAAAACATGACGAGGTAATACAACTGTTTAAGTATGCTAGATGACATTTGGACTAAATGATGAAAACAAGGTTGAGGAAGAAAATTTAACCGGTAAGCCTGGGGGTTCCCGCGCTGGGTTTCCCAATCACTTGTCTGACCCCCAGCTAACTCAAAGGTGCTTACCGCCACAGAAAAATTTGATTGGTTTCTAGAGTTATTTTGCATTCTAAACATTCCCATTTCACCTGGAGCAGATTCCGTGTCATAGAGCCCATTTCTACCGCAGCCATTGGGTGACTGCAGAAGTATACACCTAATATTGTTGAACATATTCCAATCAAGTTGACATCAAAATGTGATTGGAAAAAGGCATGGATGAGGGGTGAAATAATACCCCATATTCTGAAATGCAAATGAAATAATGGCTGAAATGAACTCGCTATGTGTTTGAGAACACACTTTGCACACAGCCAGATCTATTTATATGCAAATCAATCTCTTGTTAAGGGGTTGAGTCTTGGGTAAAATAGGTTGCATAAATTATCCATATAAGTCATGAATCTTTTTTTGAAAGAACATTTGCAATGAAAGTATAATTGAAGTAACAATTAGGCTAACCACAAAGAGAAACGGACACTGTATTTGAATGGAAGGACATTGGTCTCCTCAACAAGCCCAGTCTATTGTCTCCTCAACAAACCCAGTCTACAGTCTCCTCAACTAGCCCAGTCTATTGTCTCCTCAACAAGCCCAGTCTATTGTCTCCTCAACAAGCCCAGTCTATTGTCTCCTCAACAAGCCCAGTCTACAGTCTCCTCAACAAGCCCAGTCTATTGTCTCCTCAACAAGCCCAGTCTATTGTCTCCTCAACAAGCCCAGTCTATTGTCTCCTCAACAAACCCAGTCTATTGTCTCCTCAACAAACCCAGTCTACAGTCTCCTCAACAAACCCAGTCTACAGTCTCCTCAACAAACCCAGTCTATTGTCTCCTCAACAAGCCCAGTCTATTGACTCCTCAACAAACCCAGTCTATTGTCTCCTCAACAAGCCCAGTCTATTGTCTCCTCAACAAGCCCAGTCTATTGTCTCCTCAACAAGCCCAGTCTACAGTCTCCTCAAAAAGCCCAGTCTATTGTCTCCTCAACAAGCCCAGTCTACAGTCTCCTCAACAAGCCCAGTCTATTGTCTCCTCAACAAGCCCAGTCTATTGTCTCCTCAACAAGCCCAGTCTACAGTCTCCTCAAAAAGCCCAGTCAATTGTCTCCTCAACAAGCCCAGTCTACAGTCTCCTCAACAAGCCCAGTCTATTGTCTCCTCAACAAGCCCAGTCTATTGTCTCCTCAACAAGCCCAGTCTATTGTCTCCTCAACAAGCCCAGTCTATTGTCTCCTCAACAAGCCCAGTCTATTGTCTCCTCAACAAGCCCAGTCTATTGTTTCCTCAACAAGCCCAGTCTACAGTCTCCTCAACAAGCCCAGTCTATTGTCTCCTCAACAAGCCCAGTCTACAGTCACTTTCTAGCTATTAGTTCAGTTGATTTGACTCAACATCACTTTAATGAAATGAATAAAGAGTAAAAGAAATCAGATCCGCTAGAAAGCAGCATGTTGAGCAGTGCTTAAACCTTGACGGTCAGTACGGTAGCCCGCTACAGTGTGAAGATACAGATCTAGGATCAGCTTTCCCTGCCACAATCTTAACTTTTAACCATTAGTGGGGATAAAGCAAAACTGACCCAAGATCAGTGTCTAGGGGGCAACTTCACACTACACCACAGTGTAGCCTACAGCAGTGGTTCCCAACCCTGTTCACTCAGGCCCCCGTTCCAGCATTGGGGAACATCCTGATGCACCACCCAATTTCAAAATTACACCTTGTGCATTCTACTATTACAACTTTCAGGAGTAAGTTGAGAGCCGGAGTTCCTAGGGGGCCCCACAGTTTGGGAACCACTGGTCTAGAGTACCTGGGAAGTCCGGATCGTAGCTCAAGAAGGAAGAGTGTCTGGGTGCTGCGCTCAGGAATGAGCTCTGGCGTCTCCTGCCCCCCTCGCTCCTGGGTTCTGAGAAGGAGGCGCGGCCATACGTCTTCTCAAAAGACTCCCGCACGTTGTAGGAGCTGGGAGGAGGGGTGTCCTGGAGAGAAGAAGAAGAAGACTTTATTGTCCATTAACTGGTAGAAAACAACCCTTTTTTTTATGCTCACAACCCCAGAACCCGAGAGGGGTTGGAAGCAATGGGTCTGGCGCAGAGCAGCACCCCTGGAGAAATTGAAGGGGGTTACGTGCCTTTCTCAAGGTCACAACACAGAGAGATGACGATATGGTTACAACACAGAGAGATGACGATATGGTTACAACACAGAGAGATGACGATATGGTTACAACACAGAAAGATGACGATATAGTTACAACACAGAGAAATGACGATATGACCACAACACAGAGAGATGACGATATGACCACAACACAGAGTAATGACGATATGAAGGTGTGCCAATCCAGACGAACAGAGAGGAGAAATGGAGAGGAGGAACAGAGAGGAGGAACAGAGAGGAATGGAGAGGAGGAACAGGGAGGAGGAATGGAGAGGAGGAACGGAGAGGATGAACAGAGAGGAGGAACAAAGAGGAGGAACTGAGAGGAGGAACAGGGAGGAACAGAGAGGAGGAACAGAGAGGAGGAACAGAGAGGAGGAACAGGGAGGAACAGAGAGGAGGAACAGAGAGGAGGAACAGGGTGGAACAGAGAGGAGGAACAGGGAGGAAAGGAGAGGAGGAACAGAGAGGAGGAACAAAGAGGAGGAACAGAGAGGAGGAACAGAGAGGAGGAACAGATGAGAGGACAGGGAGTGAAGTATACTGATATAGAAATATGATTTGGGTTTTCTCACCAGAATAAATTTGCTCAACATTTTGACTGATCCAGACAATAAGCATTTTTATTTTAATTATCAAATCCTTCGGTATGACCTTGGCTGCAATAACACTGGTCTGAGAAGTCAACAGACACCATAGCCTTCTCTGACATCCTAGCTGATTGGCTCACCACAAAAAATTGTGACGGGAACATCTGACAGGCACTCCTATCAATAACATGTTTCTTGTCTAACGACATCGTCCATTCACAGTACAGTGGGATCTAATGAGCGATCCTGTTCCCTCCATGGGGCTGTTGGCTGGCCCTCAGTAGCCTCTCTACAGGGGGGGCCTCATTACATACAATAAATGACCCTTCAGCCTGACATAATAACAATTAATAATAATAATAACAACTGACCACACCAGCCTGTCAACATCACAACACTGACTAAATCACTCATTGGCTGTAATGACCAGACACCAGACAAGAAAGACACATATCTTAAATATGACCTGAGAAAACTACAATTATAAATGACTATGAATAATGTCATTACGAGTCATATGGATTATCTGTCTAAACCAGGAAGGAGATGTGTATTTTTCCAACCTAGCACTACTTGGTTTCAAACGATATCTCCTTCCTCTTCCCATTCACTCCACCCTGAATTCCAGCTCCTTCCCGCTGGACGCAGATACAGACTACCTAAGGTTGAAAAAAAAAGAAGTTATCTTTTATTCCGAATGCAATTTTGCAACTTAACAAAATGTTGGACTAATTGCTCTTAGCACTTGCACTATGAAATCGCACTGACCCTGCCTAATTGTTTGTAAATATCCTTTGTTATTTATTGTACATTTCTAGATGTTGTATGTTTTATGACTGCTGCAAGATTACCTCGTTGATGACATTACACAACACAGAGAGATGACGATATGGTCACAACTCAGAGACACAGAGAGATGACGATATGGTCACAACACAGAGAGATGACGATATGGTCACAACACAGAGAGATGACGATATGGTCACAACACAGAGAGATGACGATATGGTCACAACACAGAGAGATGACGATATGGTCACAACACAGAAAGATGACGATATGGTCACAACACAGAGAGATGACGATATGGTCACAACTCAGAGACACAGAGAGATGACGATATGGTCACAACACAGAAAGATGACGATATGGTCACAACACAGAGACACAGAGAGATGACGATATGGTCACAACACAGAGAGATGACGATATAGTTACAACACAGAGAGATGACGATATGGTCACAACTCAGAGAGATGACGATATGGTCACAACACAGAGAGATGACGATATGGTCACAACACAGAGAGATGACGATATGATTACAAGACAGAGAGATGACGATATGAAGGTGAGAGGAAAGCTGTGGCTAGTAGCAAATGAAAATGGCACTGAAATGAATTGAATGATCGAGATGGAAATTATAGGTTGGCTGTACCTGTGAGGCTATACCTGTGAAGGTCGGCTGAAATGATAGGTTGGCTGTACCTGTGAGGCTATACCTGTGAAGGCCGGCTGAAATGATAGGTTGGCTGTACCTGTGAGGCTATACCTGTGAAGGCCGGCTGAAATGATAGGTTGGCTGTACCTGTGAGGCTATACCTGTGAAGGCCGGCTGAAATTATAGGTTGGCTGTACTTGTGAGGCTATACCTGTGAAGGCTGGCTGAAATGACAGGTTGGCTGTACCTGTGAGGCTATACCTGTGAAGGTCGGCTGAAATGATAGGTTGGCTGTACCTGTGAGGCTATACCTGTGAAGGCCGGCTGAAATGACAGGTTGGCTGTACCTGTGAGGCTATACCTGTGAAGGCCGGCTGAGAACTTTTTCTAACAATATTACACATTTCATTTGTCCTCTCCTGTCTGTCACGGAGCCCCAATATGGCTGTAATTACACCTGATGGGAATTTAACTACCGTTCTCACCACCTCTCACCTATTGACAGTAGTCACAATACACTTAATTACAGAGCAGTGCGCCAGCCACGTCTGTCCAATTTATCTCTCTCGTTTATCGCCATCTATATGCATTTAGAAGTTTCTTTTAACGAGTGCTCTGACATGAAACATAATGACATGGAATACTGATGTGATTTCCCCCCGATTAGCGTCTAGACGTGTTGTCACCAACTAGATGTTTTGCGATTCTTTTCGACACTGAAGAATATAGAGAATTCAAACTAGGACAAGTCAATTGGTTAATTGGGCATGTGTTTAGAATGGGAGCTGTTATGGATTCCCTATTGTTCCGGTTGAGTTCAGAGGTCAGAATTCAAAGAATGTTTTTTTTTGACTGGTCAGAAAGGTAAAGAGAGTGTAATGCCAGAGTCTGGCTTAGCGGGAGTGCGGCTGACTTCACATGCCCCCAGACGGGGGGGGCTGTCCCTGAGTCCACCTTTCCTAGCTGCCATCTCCCCGTCTAGTCCTATCGATGACAATAATTAATCAATCTCAATAAAATAAAACATCTGAAATAGAAAGAAAGAAACAGGTCAGAGTTGAAGTGAACCAATGATTCCACCTTCGTGGGACATGTACTAATCACCTACTATGATTCCTTCCTCAGAACAAGCTCTACGTGAAGACGGGGGGAGGGGGGGGGGGGGGGGTTCTGAATCCCAAATGGCATCCTATTCCCAACATAGGTGAACTACTTAATATGTATGACCTTACAGGTTCTGGTCAAAAGTAGTGCACTATATAGTGTGCCATTTGGGATGAAGCCAGACCTTTTTTAGCTCTGCCTGACAGCCTCACACTAAAGACCATGTGTGTGACATGAACAGTGTACCAGCCATTCCTCTTTTTCTCAGCTCACAGTAGAAGACTATTCCTCATCTCATTAAACCCTCCCCATTAAACAATGACAAAGTTATTTTCAGATGAGGCGGCCATTTCATTTTTCCACCCCATAAATACTGGGCTATATTTATAGTGTATGTTTCATTGAAGCTTCTGCACACTCAGCCGCAGTGGTTAAATAATCGTTTTCTGCTTTATTTAGTTCAAGGGGAGGAATTTGGTGTTCTAATGGGCTCTTAGATGGATCATAAAACCACAGGAATGATAGGGAATCACCATATGCTTGTAGTAGGGTTTTATAGATACTGTACTATGATGGCGACCGATCTGCTGCCGTCTTCCTCCTTCTTCTCTCTCTCCCATAAATGTGTCTGACATAAATCAAACCGGGACTTTCTCACAGAACCAGATGAGGTATTTTATATTCTATGTTTACATATCCGTGATGTGTTGTGAAAACAGGGGAGTGCATAAATTCTCTTATCGTAGCAACAATTACGAATACAAAACTACGAACAAATGTGAAAATGTACACACTCGCTACTTTAAGTTGCTCTGGATAAGAGCGTCTGCTAAATTACTAAAAATGTCAATGTAAAAATGAAGCAGAGAAGGACATTCTAGTCAAAGGGTGAAGAGATTTAACACATCAATTCGTTCAGTCTTTTGATGGCTTGTTCCTCTCTCCTTCTCCCATTCCCTCTCTTCCCCCCCTCCCTCCCTGAACTTCACCTCCCTCTCTCAGTCGTTCCTTTGTCATCACTTTGTATTCCCTCTCTTCCCCCTCCCTTCACCACACCTCCCCCTCTCGGTCTTCTCTTTCTTTCTCTAGCTCATCTGGCGGTGAGCGGAGTGACCTGGCTTTGGCAGTGGAGAATCCTAGGCAACCACCAGGCAGCTATACTGTTGGCCCCACAGCTGGGTCCACTCAGCTACCAGACTAACAGACTGTCTGCAGCCTCTTGGCTGTATAAACAGGCAGCAGCCCTAAACCGCACCGGGCCTCGTCCCGTCACTGTTACCAACACGCTCCCAGCATCCCCCTCACCTGTTCCTCCACACACAGCTGTCTACACACACAGCTGTCTCCCACATGTTCCTCCACATTCCATGAGGAAGAGAAGGGGAAGGAAAGAGGGGGGGGGGGGGGGGTATATAGCACAGAAAAATAAGATTCAGGAGAAAGATCTCCCTGGTATTCCGCCGTAGGACAGAACTGTGCATTGCCTACTGATAGGGATGATGTGAAAGCAGCAACATGGAGGTATGGTGTAATCCAGACGCCGTATTATAATCTTGAAGAGCGTGAAAAACATCAGTCGGACAGCAGGTCAAAGAATAACTTTTTGCTGTAGTTCTTGCAAGGCCCCAAGCCTCTGTTTTTAAACATGATGTCAGAACAGAGACACTGTGATAGATATATGTCTCAAAGTCAGGGATTTGTTGGTTCTTTGCTGTGAGGGTTTTGTTGGTTCTTTGCTATGAGGGTTTTGTTGGTTCTTTGCTATGAGGGTTTTGTTGGGTCTTTGCTGTGAGGGATTTGTTGGTTCTTTGCTGTGAGGGATTTGTTGGGTCTTTGCTGTGAGGGATTTGTTGGGTCTTTGCTGTGAGGGATTGGTTGGGTCTTTGCTGTGAGGGATTGGTTGGGTCTTTGCTGTGAGGGATTTGTTGGGTCTTTGCTGTGAGGGATTGGTTGGGTCTTTGCTATGAGGGATTTGTTGGGTCTTTGCTGTAAGGGATTTGTTGGTTCTTTGCTGTGAGGGATTTGTTGGGTCTTTGCTGTGAGGGATTTGTTGGGTCTTTGCTGTGAGGGATTTGTTGGGTCTTTGCTGTGAGGGATTTGTTGGGTCTTTGCTGTGAGCAGAGTTGGAGAGTAACAGATCACAAAAAACGGTAACTGTAATCATTTAATTTACCAGCAAAAATATTGTAATCAGATTACAGATACTTTTGAAAAACTAGATGATTACTTCGAGGATTACTTTTAAATCCAGAATGGATGTTCGTGAGAAGAAAAAAAAATGGACCACTATGATGTCAGAGACCACTGTGATGTCAGAGACCACTATGATGTCAGAGACCACTATGATGTCAGAGACCACTATGATGACACACCAAATGTGTTTGATGGATTGCTGGAAAAGAGCAGGAGGCTACAGTCCAAGCTATGTCTTCCGATGGTGCAACTGCTGTCGGCATCCAAATATTATCCAACTTGAATAAAAGCTTGGAGGTAAGGATGACAGCAGTGGTTTAGTCTACGGCGATACAGATATCACTTATTATTGATATCTACATAACACATTGATGTGAATCACACTGCTGCTCTCTCATTTAGATATTTGCGCCTTACGGATTGTGGTTGTTGTGGATGGCTGTTCACAAATCTAAATGTGTATTTGAACCCAATAATGGTTGAATTCAAGAAGTTTAAGCTGCCTATCAATCATTGATTAGAAACCAGTGGACAGCCAGTAAAAATGTGCTCTTGCAACAGCTGCACAGTGTGGATCCCAGCCTATGGAACAACAGCTGCACAGTGTGGATCCCAGCCTATGGAACAACAGCTGCACAGTGTGGATCCCAGCCTATGGAACAACAGCTGCACAGTGTGGATCCCAGCCTATGGAACAACAGCTGCACAGTGCGGATCCCAGCCTATGGAACAACAGCTGCACAGTGCGGATCTCAGCCTATGGAACAACAGCTGCACAGTGCGGATCTCAGCTTATGGAATAAAAGTGGGGTTTTATTGCTCAATCTAATTCATGCTGATAAAAAAATACATCCATAGACCTAATGGACAGAAGCTTAAACTCGAACACTTCTGATAGACTTAAAGGGGAAATCTGTAGTTGCCACATCCATTTTTGGACTTTTAAATTATAATAATATCCATTGATTCTTGAAGAATATAATTTAGTTCAACTGTCGTATCAGAACACCAAATAAAAGCTTGTATTTCTCCAATGTTTGTAAACAAAGTAAATGTAAACAAACACTGTATAGCCTCATAACATGGTTAAAACAATAACTGACATCATGGAGGGTCAGTCCTCGCATCCATAGCTCTGTCTATTAATCTGAGAGTGGTTACATTTCTCCAGGCCCATCCCTCAGCTTTTTACTGAAACAGAGGCGGAGCGACCGTTTTGTTATTGTTTCATCTGTGGATTTGTCCTTTAAACAGCTGAATATTATTATCAAGATCTCAAAGTGTCACCAACTAAAAGGTAAACAATAGGCCTATAGCAAATGGCATTACTTTTTACATGTAAATAGCACTTTTCAGTAGTAGTCAAAGCATGCCATTCCATGAGCGCAGCATTTATTTCAATGAGACCAATCAGTCCTCCGATGACAACATCGTAAACAACAGAGTAGGGCTGGCTAAACTGTCCTTAGTTTTGGGGTCACGCTCAGGTAAAACAATTAGGCTAATCTATACTTCCATATTTCCAAGTCCTATTCTTGAACATCAAGGGGTATAACATTTATTGGAATGACTGGAAAACGTTGTTTTTTAATGTAAAGATATAATTGAATCGTATTATTATTATATGTAGTAGAAAGCAATGGGTTAGTAGAAGCCTACATGACCAACCCATAAATTAAAATGTAACATACATGGTATCTATGTAAACTTTGACATTGATTTATCCTGCAATAGATGTCGTTCCATTGGTAACATACATGTGTGTCTTCTTCTAATGCCTCTTAATAAGGAGAAAGTAACCTAAAAGTAACCGAATGTAATCAGATTACATTACTGAGTTTGGGTTATCCAAAAGTTGCGTTACTCATTACAATTCAGGACAGGTAACTAGTAACTGTAACGGATTACATTTATTAAGTAACCTACCCAACCCTGACTGTAAGGGATTTGTTGGGTCTTTGCTGTCATTATTGAAATCAAATCAAAACAGATGCATGCTGTAATCACTTTACAAGTGATCCTTCTCCCAAGTCTGTGACCATTTGCTGACCAATCAGTTATTGCCAGAGTTACGACAAACAATACCATCTATATCCTCCTGCATATCCTACAGTTGAATGTTTTTTTAAAACAGATCAATAGAAATGACATTTTCAAAATGGGGTGTGTTGCTAAGATGAATGATTCTGACATTCAACGGACCAATGGGTGCAGCTCAGGGGCTTCATTGATCAGAAACTAAATTCAAAGTCGGACTCTTGCGCTTAAGGGGGGGTTGAACAACGAGGTAGGGTTCAGTGTAGCTCTGGCCCAAGGAACACACACTAACGACCTGGATCAGAGCTATGTTCAGCGGCACACTCTTGGTGTAAACTCAAAAACAGCAGTGTTAGGAGAGTAATCACAACTTTACAGAGAGAGGGGAGATTTTACACAAACAAGACTGTGATCTTTCCTCAAGCCATAGAGTGCATCCACACATGTCATAAACCCTAAAAGCATGCAGGATCCCCATCTCTACCCCCTCTCTCTTTCTGTTCCTCTGCCTCTAATTCTCTACCCCCTCTCTCTTTCTGTTCCTCTGCCTCTAATTCGCTACCCCCTCTCTCTTTCTGTTCATCTGCCTCTAATTCTCTACCCCCCCTCTCTTCCTGTCTCTCTTCCTATAATTCTCTACCCCCTCTCTCTTTCTGTCTCTCTGCCTCTGATTCTCTACCCCCCCCCCCTCTTCCTGTCTCTCTTCCTATAATTCTCTACCCCCTCTCTCTTTCTGTTCATCTGCCTCTAATTCTCTACCCCCTCTCTCTTTCTGTCTCTCTGCCTCTAATTCTCTACCCCCCCTCTCTTTCTGTCTCTCTTCCTATAATTCTCTAACCCCTCTCTCTTTCTGTCTCTCTGCCTCTAATTCTCTACCCCCCCTCTCTTCCTGTCTCTCTTCCTATAATTCTCTAACCCCTCTCTCTTTCTGTCTCTCTGCCTCTAATTCTCTACCCCCTCTCTTTTTCTGTCTCTCTGCCTGTAATTCTCTACCCCCTCTCTCTTTCTGTCTCTCTTCCTATAATTCTCTACCCCCTCTCTTTTTCTGTCTCTCTTCCTATAATTCTCTACCCCCTCTCTCTTTCTGTCTCTCTGCCTCTAATTCTCTACCCCCTCTCTCTTTCTGTCTCTCTGCCTCTAATTCTCTACCCCTTCTCTCTTTCTGTCTCTCTTCCTATAATTCTCTACCCCCTCTCTATTTCTGTCTCTCTGCCTCTAATCCTCTACCCCCTCTCTTTTTCTGTCTCTCTGCCTCTAATTCTCTACCCCCTCTCTATTTCTGTCTCTCTGCCTCTAATCCTCTACCCCCTCTCTTTTTCTGTCTCTCTTCCTATAATTCTCTACCCCCTCTCTCTTTCTGTCTCTCTGCCTCTAATTCTCTACCCCTTCTCTCTTTCTGTCTCTCTTCCCATACTTCTCTACCCCCTCTCTCTTTCTGTCTCTCTTCCTATAATTCTCTACCACCTCTCTCTTTATGTCTCTCTTCCTATAATTCTCTAACCCCTCTCTCTTTCTGTCTCTCTGCCTCTAATTCTCTACCCCCTCTCTCTTTCTGTCTCTCTGCCTCTAATTCTCTACCCCCTCTCTCTTTCTGTCTCTCTGCCTCTAATTCTCTACCCCCTCTCTCTTTCTGTCTCTCTGCCTCTAATTCTCTACCCCTCTCTCTTTCTGTCTCTCTGCCTCTAATTCTCTACCCCCTCTCTCTTTCTGTCTCTCTGCCTCTAATTCTCTACCCCCTGTCTCTTTCTGTCTCTCTGCCTCTAATCCTCTACCCCCTCTCTCTTTCTGTCTCTCTGCCTCTAATTCTCTACCCCTCTCTCTTTCTGTCTCTCTGCCTCTAATTCTCTACCCCCTCTCTCTTTCTGTCTCTCTGCCTCTAATTCTCTACCCCCTCTCTCTTTCTGTCTCTCTGCCTCTAATCCTCTACCCCCTCTCTCTTTCTGTCTCTCTGCCTCTAATTCTCTACCCCTCTCTCTTTCTGTCTCTCTGCCTCTAATTCTCTACCCCCTCTCTCTTTCTGTCTCTCTGCCTCTGATTCTCTACCCCCCCCCTCTCTTCCTATAATTCTCTACCCCCTCTCTCTTTCTGTCTCTCTTCCTATAATTCTCTACCCCCTCTCTCTTTCTGTCTCTCTGCCTCTAATTCTCTACCCCCTCTCTCTTTCTGTCTCTCTGCCTCTAATTCTCTACCCCTTCTCTCTTCCTATAATTCTCTACCCCCTCTCTATTTCTGTCTCTCTGCCTGTAATTCTCTACCCCCTCTCTCTTTCTGTCTCTCTTCCTATAATTCTCTACCCCCTCTCTCTTTCTGTCTCTCTGCCTCTAATCCTCTACCCCCTCTCTCTTTCTGTCTCTCTGCCTCTAATTCTCTACCCCTCTCTCTTTCTGTCTCTCTGCCTCTAATTCTCTACCCCCTCTCTCTTTCTGTCTCTCTGCCTCTAATTCTCTACCCCCTGTCTCTTTCTGTCTCTCTGCCTCTAATCCTCTACCCCCTCTCTCTTTCTGTCTCTCTGCCTCTAATTCTCTACCCCTCTCTCTTTCTGTCTCTCTGCCTCTAATTCTCTACCCCCTCTCTCTTTCTGTCTCTCTGCCTCTGATTCTCCACCCCCCCCTCTCTTCCTGTCTCTCTTCCTATAATTCTCTACCCCCTCTCTCTTTCTGTCTCTCTTCCTATAATTCTCTACCCCCTCTCTCTTTCTGTC